>NW_025056315.1:0-6083 GCF_019279795.1 Protopterus annectens | reverse complement strand
CCCAGCACCCATCCATACTAATAAAAGACTAACACATCAACCCACAGCAGTTATCAATACTAATAAAATCTAACACATACAACTCCCAACACCCATCCATAGCTAATAAAACTAACAAATCAAGCCCACAGCACCTAGTAAATACTAAAGAAGCTTAACACATCAGCCCCAGCACCTATCAGTACCAATAAAACTAACACATCAACCCCAGCGGCACCTATTCATACTTAATAAAACTAACACATCAACCCCAGCATCTATCCGCATACTAATAAAACTAATATCAACCCCGAAGGCAACACCCAGACAATACTAATAAACTAACAAATCAACCTTCGCAGCACCTATAAATACTCAATAAAGCTTACCACATCAACCCCCAGCACCTGATCAATACTAATAAAATCCAATACACCAACCTCAAGAAAGCACCTATAAAATACTTCCACAAAGCTAAATACATCAACTCCAGCACCTATCCATTCTAATAAAATCTAACATGTCAACCCCAGCATCTATATCCGCATACCTAATAAAACTTAAATCATCGGCCCAGCAAACTAATAATACAAATGAAACTAACACATCAACCCACAGCACCTATCCATAATAATAAAACTAACACGTCAAACCCCAGCACCTATCCATACCCAATAAAACTTAACACATCAATCCACAGTACCTATCAATACCCCAATAAACCTAACACATACAACCCCTGGCACCTATCGATACCAATAAAACTAACACATCAACCGGCCCCAGCACGCCTATAAATGCCAACAATAAAACTGACACATCATCCCCAGCACCTGTCAGTACTAATAAAACTAACGTCAACCCATAGCACCTATCCATACTAACAAAACTAACATATCAACACCTTGCACCTATCAATACTAATAAAACTAACACATCAACCTCCAGCACTTATCAGTACTAATAAAACTAACACATCAACAACCAGCGCCTATCAATAGTAATAAAACTAACATCAACCCCCCACACCTATCCATACTAATAAAACTGACATATCAAACCCCAGCACCTATCCATACTAATAAAACTAACACATCAACCCCCAACACCTATCCATACTAATAAAACAAACACATTAACCCCCAACACCTCTCCATATTAATAAATCTATCACATCAACACCTAGCACCTATCCATACTAATAAAACAACACATCATCCCCAGCACCTATCATAACTAATGAAACTAACATGTCAACCCCCAGCACCTAACCATACTAAGAAAACTAACTCATCAACCCCTAGCCCCTATCAATACTAATAAAACTAACAAATCAACCCCCAGCACCTGTCAATACTAATAAAACTAAAATATCAACCCCCATTACCTATCCATACTAATAAAAGTAGCACATCATCCCCCAACACCTATCCATACTAATAAAACTAACACATCAACCCCCCGCACCTATCCATACTAATAAAACTAACATATCAAACCCCAGAACCTAGCAATACTAATAAAAACTAACACATCAACCCCCAGCACTTATCCATACTAAGAAAACTAACACATCATCCCCACTTCTATCTATCCATACTAATAAACTAACACATCAACCCCCAGCACCTATCAATACTAATAACACTAACACATCAACCCCACCACTACCTATCCATACTAGTAAAACTAACAGATCAATCCCCAGCACTTACCCATACTACTAAAACTAAGACATCAAGCCCACCACTACCTATCCATGCTAGTAAAACTAACACATCAAACCCCAGCACCTACTCATACTAAAAAAACTAACAAATCAAACCCCAACCTAAATTCATACTAAAAAACTAACACATACAACCCCAACACCTATCAATACTAATAAAACTAACAAATCAACCCGCAGCACCTATAAATACTAATAAAGCTAAACACATCAACCCCAGCACCCATCAGTACAAAATAAAAGACTAACACATCAACCCCGGCAGCACCTGTATCCATACCTAAAAAGACCAACACATCAGCCCCAGCATCTATCCATACTAATAAAACTAACATCATCCTCCAGCAGCTATCAATACTAATAAAACTAAATACACATCAACCCACTGTAGCACCTCCAACAATATCCATAATTATAAAACGCTTAACACACATCAACCCCAGCACTATCATCCATACTTCAATAAAACCAAGCCAGATCAATCCCCAGCACTCTACCCATACTACTAAGACATCAAGCTCCACCACTACGGTTATCCATGCTAATAAAACTACACACCTCAAACCCCAGCACCTATATCTGCTATACTAATGAACTAACTAACACAATCAAACTGCAGCAACCTATCAAATCTAGCTACTAAAAACTAACCCACATACAACCCCAACACCTATCCAATACTCAATAAAACTAACATATCAACCTGCACAGCACCTATCAAATACTAATAAAACTTCAACACATCCTTCCCCCAGCACCTGTCAGTACAAATAAAACTAACACATCAACCCCCAGCACCTATTCATACTAATAAAACAAACACATCAACCCCCAGCATCTATCCATACTAATAAAACTAAAATCAACCCCAGCAACTATCAATACTAAAAAAACTAACACATCAACCCACAGCACCTATCCATAATTATAAAACTAACACATCAACCCCCAGCACCTATCCATGCTAATAAAACTAACACATCAATCCACAGCAGTTATCAATACTAATAAAACTAACACATCAACCCCCAGCACCTATCCATACTAATGAAACTAACACATCAATCTGCAGCAACTATCAATACTAATAAAACTAACCCATCCACCCCCAGAACCTATCCATACTAACAAAACTAACATATCAACACCTAGCACCTATCAATACTAATAAAACTAAAACATCAACCCCCAGCAACTGTCAATACTAATAAAACTAACACATCAACCCCCAGCACCTATCAATACTAATAAAACTTACACATCAACCCCACCACCACCTATCCATACTAATAAAACTAGCACATCAATCCGCAGCAACTATCAATACTAACAGAACTAACATATCAACCCCCAGCACCTATCCATACTAATAAAACTAACATATCAACCCCCAGCACCTATCAATACTAATAAAACTATTACATAACCGCAACACCTATCCATACTAATAAAACTAACACATCAACCCCCAGCACCTATCCATACTAATAAAAGTAACAACTCAACCCCAGCACCTGTCCATACTAATAAAACAAACACATTAACCCCCAACACCTCTCCATATTAATAAATCTAACACATCAACCCCTAGCACCTATCCATTCTGATAAAACAAACACATCAACCCCCAGCACCTATCATAACTAATGAAACAAACACATCAACCCTCAGCACCTATCTATACTAATAAAACTAACACATCCACCCCCAGCACCTATCCATGCTAATAAAAGTAACATATCAACCCACAGCACCTATAAATACTAAAAAACTAACACATCAAACCACAACACCTATCCATACTAATAAAACTAACACATCAACCCCAGCACCTATCCATACTAATAAAACTAACATCAATCCACAACCTCTATCCATACCAATAAAACTAACAATTAACCAAGAGCACCTATAGTACTAATAAAACTAACACATCAACCCCCAGCACCTATCCATACTAAAAAACTAACACATCAACCTCCAGCACTTATCCATACTAATAAAACTAACAAATCCACCCCAGCACCTATCTACTATAAACTAACAATCAACTCCAAACTATCAGTACTAATAAAACTATTACATAACCGCAACACCTATCCATACTAATAAAACTAACACATT
The DNA here is from genome assembly GCF_019279795.1 of Protopterus annectens. Lineage (NCBI taxonomy): Eukaryota > Metazoa > Chordata > Ceratodontiformes > Protopteridae > Protopterus > Protopterus annectens. The sequence continues at coordinate 2,251 of NW_025056315.1, read as the reverse complement.
AACCCGCAGCACCTATAAATACTAATAAAACTAACATATCAACCCCCCAGCACCTATCAATACTAATAAAACTAACACATCAACCCCAGCACCTATTCATACTAATAAAACTAATGCATCAAACCCCAGCACCTATCCGTACTAATAAAACTAACGTCAACCCAAGCAACTATCAATACTAATAAAACTAACACATCATCCCCCAGCACCTATTAATACTAATAAAAGTAACACATCAACTCCCCTATCCAAACTAATAAAACTAACATGTCAACCCCCAGCACCTATCCATACTAACAAAACAAACATATCAACCCCCCGCACCTATCAATACTAATAAAACTATTACATCACCCTGGCACCCCTATCCATGCCTAATAAAACTAACACATCCAGCCCATAGCACCTGTCAATGCCTAAATAAAAGACTAGCACATCAGCCCCTTTTCATGAAAACTAATAAAACTAACACATCAAACCCAAGCACCTATCAATACTAATAAAACACATCAACCCCCAGCACCTATTCATGCTAATAAAACTAACACATCAGCTCAGCACCTATGCATACTAATGCAAACTAACACGTCATCCCTCAGCACCTATCCATACTAACAAAACTAACACATCAATCCATGGCAATATCTATACTAATAAAACTGACACATCAACGCCCAGCACCCATCTAAACTAATAAAGCTAACACATCTACCCTCAGCACCTATCCATACTAACAAAACTAACACATCAACCCCCAGCACCTATCAATACTAATAAAACTAACACATCAACCCCCACCACCTATCCATACTAATGAAACTAGCATATTAACCCCAAGCACCTATCAATACTAATAAAACTAACCCATCCACCCCCAGAACCTATCCATACTAACAAAACTAACATATCAACACCTAGCACCTATCAATACTAATAAAACTAACACATCAACCCCCAGCACCTAGTCATACTAATAAAACTAACACATCAAACCCTAGCACCTATCCATACTAATAATAATACAACCCACAACCATAAAACTAACATATCAACCCCCAGCACCTCTCCATACTAAAAAACTAACATCAACCTCCAGCACTTATCAGTACTAATAAAACTAACACATCAACAACCAGCACCTATCAATACTAATAAAACTAACATCAACCCCCAGCACCTATCCATACTAATAAAACTGACATCCACCCACTATCCATGCTATAAGTCATATCAACCCACAGCAATAAATAAAACTAACACATCAACCCAACACCTACCATATAATAAAACTAAACACATCAACCCCCAGCACCTATACATACAAATAAAACTAACACATCAACCCCAAGCACCATACTAAACTAAATCAACCCCATCACTATACTAATAAAACTAACACATCAAACTCCAACGCATACCCATACTAATAAAATTAACACATCAACCCGCAGCACCTATCCATACTAACAAAACTAACACATCAACCCCCAGCACCTATCCATACAAATAAAACTAACTCATCAACCCCCAGCACCCATCCATACTAACAAAACTAACACATCGACACCTAGCACCTATCAATACTAATAAAATTAACAAATCAACCCCCAGCACCTATCAATACTAATAAAACTAACACATCAAACCCCACCAGCACCTATCCATACTAATAAAACCAACAACCATCAACCCCAGCACCCATCACTAATACAAACCTAACACATCAACCCCCAGCACCTATCAATACTAATAAAACTAACACATCAACCCCACCACTACCTATCCATACTAGTAAAACTAACACATCAAACCCCAGCACCTATCCATACTAAAAAAACTAACAAATCAAACCCCAACCTCTATCCATACTAATAAAACTAACACATAAAACCCCAACACCTATCCATACTAATAAAACTAACAAATCAACCCACAGCACCTATAAATACTAATAAAACTAACACATCAACCCCCAGCACCTATTCATACTAATAAAACTAACACATCAACCCCCAGCACCTATCCGTACTAATAAAACTAACATCAACCCCCAGCAACTATCAATACTAAAAAAACTAACACATCAACCCCCAGCACCTATCCATACTAATAAAACTAATGCATCAACCTCCAGCACTTGTCAGTACTAATAAAACTAACACATCAACAACCTTTCACTAATAACTAACACCCACCCCCCAAACCTACCCATCCTAATAAAAAAAATAAACCCCCAGCCCCTTTTTAAAAA
>NW_025056314.1:0-7576 GCF_019279795.1 Protopterus annectens | reverse complement strand
TATGACTGAATTATTGAGCGACGTAGAAGTTTATGAACAAGTTTTGTTCAATGAAATTAACTTGGCATATAGGTCTATTAAGATTGTTTTAGATGAACTACTGTTATTTGATCAGATTCCTAGGTCACTGTATGAATATTTGCATGTGGAAAGAACTATAGTTTCAAAAATCTTTGGGATACCTAAGATTCATTCTAATATAGGGAACCCACCGATATGTCCAATTGTTTCTGGCAAGGGCTCAGTTACTGAGCCACTTGCTAAGTATGTGGATGGTAGGTTGAAGCACATTTTTGAATCATTTCCATATGTGGTTAAGGACTCGTGGGACTTGCTGAATAAATTACAACCAGTTATTATACCTCAACACTCTTTACTGGTTACATGTGATGTACACAGTTTGTACACTGTAATACCTCAGGACGTGGGTTTAACTTGGTTTAAAGATATAATATCAGAATTTAATAGACTAGATATGAGTGAACAAGAAATGGTTGTTTCTTTTATGGATATAGTGCTGAACAACAATTTTATAAGTTTTGAAGGTGAATTTTACAGACAAAACCAGGGCGTAGCAATGGGTGCAGCCTGTGCTCCATTATTTGCAAATGCGGTGATGTTATGGTTGGAATTGCATTTATTGTTTATAACACCTTTATTTAAATACTGTCTCACATATCATAGATATTTGGATGATTTACTTTTTATTTAGACAGGTACTAGTGAACAATTGAACATGTTTGTAGATTTTATGCAGAAAAGTACTGAATTTCTGGAATTTTCATACGAGATGAGTAATGACACTATTAATTACCTTGATATTACTATAACCAAGAACAAGGAAGGTTCATTGGTCACAAAAATGTTTAAGAAACCTACTTACTGCAATACATTTCTACATTTTTCGAGTTGTTATCTTATGTATGAAATGAAAGGTATTGTGAAGAGTCAGTTGATTCGTGTTTCTAGGCTTACATCAGAGAATTCGGAATGTTTAAGGGAATTCTCAGTTTTAAGAGAAATGTTGAAAGAAAGAGGGTATCCAAGTGACTTGTTGGATAAAATCATTACTGAGGTCTGGGCGGGCAGGCAGAACAAATTTGCACCCATCGTTAAGTTTGGTTTTATCTGTCAGGACAATTCTGTGATTCTGTGACTAGGACCAGCAGTTCCAGTTTCCAACTAGGTAACCATATGGTAATGCACTACACCACTGACTCTAAGGAAAATGAAAAACATATTTGTAAAAATTGGACATTATTACAAGCAGGTAGTGATATTTTTCAGTTATTCAATACTAGACCGACGTTTACATATAGAAACATGACAAATTTTAAAGGACTACTGGAAAGTACAGGAAATAGGAGTGGTATTCCTTTAACTAGAAGATGTGAACACTGTTCTTATTGTAAGTTTATTAACATGGAAAAGAATGGTGAAGTGCTGAGGAAAATAAAAGTATGGAATAGACAAAAAGTGTTGAATTGCAACACACAAAGGATTATTTATTTAGCTACCTGCTGCACATGCGATGCATTTTATATTGGAAAAACTATTCATTCATTGAAGCAAAGAATTTATCTGCATGTGTACAGTATAAATAAAAAGGACAGTAAAAGTGTACTAGCTAGACACTGTATATTGTACTGGTTTTAAAAAAAATAATTTTTTTTGATTTTGGAACAACTGTCAATGGAAGATGCCACTGAGGATTGGGAAAATAGATTGCTGCATAAAGAAATGAAATGGAAGCTTAAATATGATGCTACCTATCTGCCAGGATTAAATGAGAGTATTTCAATTGTTAGTGAGTTAAAAAGAAGGGCAGAACACGTTTAATGTTGTGTTTTTAGCAATAATATGTTTTCATGTGTTTTAGCAACATTTTAAATACATTTTAAATGTGTTGTAAAAGTGCTTTAAGACCAGCATGCTGAATGCAAATGTATTGGCTTACAGGAAGGGTGTGTAAGCACTGGCTCTACTATTTAAGTGTTAATTTGATTGAGTAACTTGGTTCTGAAGATGTCTGTTATGTCAGATGAAAGTGATTAACCGTTACTTGTGGATTTTATTTCTGTGGAATAAAAGGTGCTTACTGTGCTGCTAACTGACTGACTTGGTTTCTTCTGTTATTTGCTGAATTTTACATGGTTGAGCAATGTGTGGATTTCAATTTGTGATTATATCAACTCAAATAACAAAAGGCTACAAAAACTGAAAAATCTTTAAACAGATATTCAGATGAACTGACAAAACTACAAAAATAAGGGGCTGAAATGATGAAAAGGCTGGCCAAGTATGAAACTGCTCAAGAAAAAATGTTTCAAAAAATGGCAGAATTAATGGACAGTGCACACAAGGAAAATCTGAGATTTTCTGCTGTACCAGAAAAACTTGAAGGAACAAACTGTATTAATTTTATGAAGGCACCAATAAGCTACTGACCTTGTATTCCACAACATAATTTGTTAACTGAACTGAAATTGCACACCATGTGTATGCTACAAACCTGGTCGTGAGAAAGCAGCCCAGACCTGTATTAGCAAAGATGCAATCCTAAAAGCAGAAAGAGAGAGCTGATCTCTTTTCTTGGGCGGCGCAGTGATGCAGCGGTTAATGCTGTCGCCTCACAGCAAGAGGTTCTCCAGTTCAATTCTCGGCTGGGGTGCCTTCTGTGTGGAGTTTGCATGTTCTCCCTGTGTTTGCGTGGGTTTCCTCTGGGTACTCCGGTTTCCTCCCACATTCTAAAGACATGCTTCTGGAACATTTCTCCTGGACCTCCGCTGAAAACAGGATCTGTGGAACCTAGTTGGACTTTCCCGGTCAACAAATATTAAATAAAATAAAAATAAATAAATAAAAAATCTTGACAAAACTGTGGCAGAAGGGCAAAGTATTAAAGGGTGGGGACAATAGCATGTTTGTGAAAAAAGATTATTCACTATATACAAGGCAGAAGAGAAGCACGTTTGTTCCATCAATCAGGTTATTATAGTGACACGTGTGAGATTTAAGCTGCTGCATCCAGCTGTCCTTAGAATATTTTTCCTGGAGGATCAAAGTAATGTTTTAATGCAGAACAGACTAAGGAGGAAATACACAAACTTGTTCAACAAGAAGTGAGCCATAAAAGCAGATGGCGATTATGCTGCTCATTTTTTCTGATAATAAAGCTTATACAGAGACTTTGCAAGTGAAACCTTTTCCAATGTTTCAAAGGAAAATGCTTGCGAGATAGGAAAAGCACAAGAGTTGACTACAAGAATCAAGAGTAGCTTGGAACTGAACCAGAGTCTTGAGACTGAAAATGTAGATGAGCACAAGAAGACCAGCAACATGGAAAATAATAAATATAAGATTACAAAGCATCAAACACATTTGTGAAATGTGGCTGTGGAAGGAAAAAGTGGAAAGAATGGACTTTTGTTGACTTTGTTAAACTTGAGGGGAGCTGAAAGGCTTTTGCCCCACATCATATCATTAATGATTGGAAGGACACTAAGGGAAAGTGAAGAGGAAGGAATAAGTAACTGTAAATAAAACAATTTTTGTTTTTAAGATTATTTCTATAAAACTTCATATAATATAAATTACATGTTATACAGTAAAGCATATTCAGATATTGAAAACAAAAAAGAGAGCGGATTTGTAGAACTAAACTCCTTTATTGGTAAGCGCTTTCGTTGGCAAAAGGTAAGCCAACTTCTTCAGACCATCAAAAAACATACAAGATACAATCCCATGTGAAAAGGAATGCCCTTTATACACAGTGTTAGTCTAATCAAGCAATCAATTAATTAAGTAAAAAACAATCAACAATAAAAAATCACAAGTAACCATTTGTTTGCTGAACCAGAGATTTGTTTTACATAGGTTTTTCTAAAATCAGTAAACCTTAGACAATAAACTTTCTCAAGCCTAGTTTATCTCAATATTAAAAATACCAAATCACCCAGCCTTGTGATGGTAATATATTTACTTTAAAATTACTAAATTTTTAAAACCATGTATATTAAAATATCCTAAATTGATCTATTTATTCAAAAAGGCCTGTAATGCTTATCTAGCTAAGGCTTTTATTTTGAGTAAACATTTAATAGATACATATTCATTTAAACCCGGCATAATATAAGCCATGGTACGGATCTGCCATGCCAATTCTATTTCCTCGAGTTTAAGTTGCCATGGACCACCCTGCTGTTACGGTCTACTTTTTGCAAGACAATAAAACTGAACTTAAGGTCTGGGTGTTTTATTATATGCCTTGCTAGGGCATTTGTACTGATCTGCCTATCAATGCTATACTGATGCTCATATATCCTTTTCTTGAGCTGCTCTGTTTTTCCAATATAGTAAACCTTCGTGATTTGTTCTGTTTTTCCAATATAGTAACCTTCGCATTGGTTGCAGATGGCCCCATAAACTAACCCTTGGGAATCACATGTATGTCTACCCCAAATTTGATACGCCTTATCTCTGATGTTAACCTTATTAGTCACTTTAATATCTTTACATTGGGCACATCTTCCACATTTAAACATACCAGTTTGGCCTCTTAAAGCTTTTTTCGTCTCAACCAAATTTTCAAATTGAGACCTCTTCTGTATGTTATAGCTGGTGTTGTGCCCAACATTTTGACTAATGCATTGTCCTGTTGTATTAAAGACCAATTTTTACATATAATCTCCTAATGCTGCTTGCATCTAGGAATAGGTTGTTAGAGAACTAGCTGCCCCATTCAATACCTTTTCTTTTCCTGGGAATTGTTAATAACATTCCCCACTGGTGGGGTTGTGTAAACTTGTTTTTCTTGTACCAAAGTTTGAAAATACCCTATTGATCTTTTATTACATACCTCTTCCATCACTTGATCGATTAAGGGTAAAGGATAAGCTCTTTTAAGAACATTTCTTTGAGGAGATTACACTCCACTAAGAAATCATCAAAATCGGATACCATCCTCGCTGCTCTTACTGCCTGTCCCTTAACCACTGCCCTTTTCTGATGGAGGGGATGACAACTTGTGAAATGTAAAAATGTATTAGAGTATGTGGGTTTCATGGATGGCAGGAACCAAATTGTTCATTGTTATTGGTTCCTTACTAAGGTGGATGTCTAAAAATTAACCTCTATTTTGGCCTACTGGTATGTAAATTCCAAGAATGAAGTGCAATGGCTTACTTCAGTTATAAATCCCATTAATCATGTCCACTGCCTCCCTCTTTTCCATTAAGAAGAATACGTCATCCTGGTACCTTGTACCAGGCCACATGTTCTTGTATGTTGTACAATTAAATAGAACACCTTTTCCCAATGGGCTAAGACACTGAAAGAAAAACTGCTCCCACAAGGGGAGCCCATGCAATGCCACTCTTTGGATGAACAATTTGTCTGAAAAAGAATATAATTATTCTCCAGTATTATTTCAAGGAGAACTTCTATCAAATTAATTTACTGATGTTCCATCCTCTTATGTGAAGGAACTCTCTAACCCATTTGATTCTTGGTTCGTGGAATGGGTGTATAGAGGTCCTGATGTCACTGTAAGGAAAATGTTGTTCATTGAACTCTAGTACTAATATTCTTTTCCAAAAAATGCTGGCACCCCGGCTATTACCTCTGTGTCTCTGACTTAACAAACGTTTCCAACTTGCAGTCAACAAACTTGGCACAAGCATATGTCAAGCAGAACCCTACCGCCCACAATAGGGTCTTAAAGGGTGGACTATTTAGATCCCAGGTATTTTAGGGGCACCAAACAATGTTGGAACTACTCGGGGCTGGTATGGTCAAAAAAATGGTATGTATTCGACATCAATGCTCCTTCAAGAAAAAGGTCGCCTCAACATGCTATTAATTTTATTATATGCCCCATTTAGCTCATTCTGGCTTGCACTAACATACACATCACTATTTAACATTCTTTGTTTCATAGACCTGTTGGTCCATAAAACACTCAGCCCACTTCCTTTATCGGGTTTCATAACCCCACATACATTAAGCAGTTTGAGAAGATCCTGCTCATTAACAGTGATGTTTCTATTTCTGTTGGTACTTAGCTACACTACAATTAAGTGTAATGCCTAATGTCCATTTCACAAATTTTTCTCAAACATAGCCAATGACGCTTTGAGGGGCGGGTTGAACAGACTTGAAACTTTTAAACTGTTAATAAGTCCATAGTTTTGTCCCAGTTCACAAGTCAGATTGAGTTTACGAACAAACATTTTGTCTATAGCAGTTCTGACTACGCCTGCTTTGTGAACCAGGAACAAAGTCAGCCCTTTGGCAAACAACTGGCCATTTCATCAACTTCCAAAGAGCTAAAATTAAAGATATGGAAGTCTCCTTCTGTATTCACTAAACCTTTGCAGGCACTGACCACTCTCCTCCCCTTCTGTTTTGGCCTTGTGGGGCTTCTGTTTCTTGGTTGTGCCTTGGCTGTGCTGTTTGTTGCTACCGGCATGGGTAACTAAAACCCTGCTGAAAAATTGTCTCCGCCTGATTGTTCATATTGTTCTGAGCACAGAGCCCCCCCATCCTGGTAGTTGCCTTGGGCCATTCTGCTGTTGGATAATTCTCATGAATGCTTCACTTTGGCATACTTCTGTTGTTTGGGGAAATCCATTATATTCATCCTCATTTTCCAAGTCAGTGTCTCCACTCAAGCACTTTAGCCAGGTACTCTTGAATCACCATGGCATCAGGTACTAACAGTGGTGGGGGTAAGCAGTTGCTTTAGGCGATACATCTACATCCCTGTGAATCTTTCTTTAATCTCAATGCTTTATTAATACTTGCCACACGCTGGTAAAAATTCTGAATATCTACATCTGTAATGCTCAAAATCAAAGCATCTTTTTATAGTCTGTCTCCAGCAATTCCAAATCCACTTTGAGAGTAGATATTCATGTAAGATAATGTTTATCAATGCATCTAAAAAACTCTAGGCCCCATGACTAACAGTGCTATCAGTTCAAGATGAAATGTTGATTTATTTATTAAGCCGCTAGGGTAATGCCACTACAGAATTCTTCTCGGGCACAGTATTCTTATTAACACATTCTTGCAGATAGACACTTCGAGTTGATATTTTCTACATTTAAAAAGTTTTGCATCAAACTCGACTAAGTGTCTGACCATGGAGTTGTTATTAGATATTTCATTAGTAACTCCGAGATGTCACATAGGAAAAAGTTGTTGTTATTGGAGGTACATACCATGGAAGCGGGATGTCACTAGATGATGATGTAGTCCAAGGTTGCAAAACCAACGGTTGAATGCCTGTAGCCAAGTTAACAGGACTTTACTATTGTTAACCATCGCCCAGATTGTGCAGATCTCACCGGCTAAGCTGTCCGGGATAGAAGCTAAGTGGCTGCCCAGCCGAATTGACGACATAGATGTTACTCCTGGTATTCTGGAAGTTCCTGTGTTGTTGGTAGCTTCTACACGCTTAAGTGAGGTATTTATCACCTAGCAACTGATGTACTAAAACTGTTAAGTCCCCATGGTATTCACCTCTGAGGCTCCTCCTGGTGAAGCAAGAAATTCCTCCTCTTTGTAACAGAGG
>NW_025056313.1:0-7350 GCF_019279795.1 Protopterus annectens | reverse complement strand
ATTATGGATGCTGAGTATGTCCAGTGCTGGGTTGGCTAAATCAGTTTTGTGGTTACTGGACAGTGTTTTTTATCTTGTGGGATAAAATGGAGAGAGGGAACTGGCGGAGTGCTCCTGAGCTTTTAAACATAACCAAAAGATAGTTTTTGGCTTGGGTAGCCAATTTAATCTTCACTTGGCTTTGGGTTCTAATTGAGCAGAGTTTTTCAATGACATTACATTTGTCAAAGCTTTGTCTTATTGTAAAGCTTGATATGGTTGAGGGTTTAGACTGGGGCTTTTGTGCAGGTTCCTAGAGGGTACAGCTGCATCCATACTGCAGTTTACATGGTGTAAAATTCCATGTATTCTCCAGCATTAATTGGGTTTGGGGATATGAAACTTTACTGTACCACAAGGAATACATTTCTAATGGTACCTTGGGTGGAAGGAGTCTCCCTCAATTTAATACACCCCCCCCATGGTGACTCTTAATTATTCCAGGGCATATAGCCTATGTATCTGAGCACTAGTGGCTTAGTTTCCTAGTATAAGGCTGGACAACTTAGAAGTTTAGACCACCTATGAAGATTAGTTTAATACAGAGCATTTCCAGTTCTGTAAAATGTGTGGTGGCTTTCTTGGGTGAAGTTGATGTTCGTCGTCTCCCATTGCTGCAGTCCTGACTAATGGGTACTCCGCTGCCCTCCATCGGCCCGAATACCAAAGGGCTAGATCTGGCGTCGGTCATGGCGCCCGAGACTGACGTGGTGTCAGTATAAATGCGCATGACCGACGCTATAACTTCAGTCTTTCTTGCCGCATTGTCCTGAGCAGAAGCAGAATTTGCAAGTGCCGGGCCGTTCTGGAATTGTCTTTTTCGAGTTTCAGACCGGAGACCAAGTTGGGCTAAGTACCCCATTGGGGACATTTTATTTTGTCTTTTCTTGTCTCAGTATTGTCGGATGTCAGAAAAAGTTAATAACTGTATTTCTTGTGGGAAACAGATTCCTCATAGGGATTACCATTCACTCTGCATTCCTTGTTTAGGGCCTGAGCACGCTTGTTGGGTGTCGCTTTTGTGCTACTTTTAATAAGCGTGCTATTAAAGGGTCGGTTGGACTGCTAGGCTGGTGTTTGGTAACGTTGTAATTACAACATGCCGCCGGATTCTCCGCGACTGGCTCTTCTAGGAGCGCAAAGAAAAGTCTTTGCGGTCCAAGCAGGATGGGGCGCCCGCCCGGACGCGGTCCTGTTGAACCACTGGCTGCTTCAGTGGCTCTTCTGACGGTGTGCCTGAGTGGCAAGGGGAGCCTTTGTTACTACAGGGGTGGCTTCTCCTTTGTTAGGCCAGGCTGAGGGTGCTCCTCTTGTCTGTGGCTCCCTCCCTCATAGGGTGGTTAAGCCTCCTCTAGGCAAAGGCCATTCTAAGTCCAAATCTCCCCCTGTGGTGCTTTTCCCCAGGGTCCAGCTCCTAGGAAGCACATGTAAGATGGCTGAAGATTTGTTTTCTTTAATTAGGGGTTCCATGCCTCCCCTCAGAAGAGGCCCAGGGTAGAGACAGAGTTGGAGGGTTTGGTTCAGTCTTCCATTGAGTCGATTCCTCTGTGGAAAGCCTTCAGGATTTCCCTCCCTATTCTGATTCGGGGCTGAGGATGCTTCTCCCTCTGGCCCCTCCAGAAGTTTTTTCTTTCTCTGAAACTTTGCATTCCATGAGGGAACATTTCAAATGGGAGGGCCAGGATTATTCTGATTCTCGTAAAAGGCTGAGAGAATTTTTGTTTTGCCTCAGCACAGGCCCTTGGCTATTCCTCCTGTACTGGATGTTGTTCAGGATGTGTTTTCTGAGGCTGCCCTTAACCCAGATTCTCTGCCTCCTGCCCTGTTAAACCAGATAGATACTACAGGGTTCGGAAGCTCACAAGTACTTGTTTAAGAGCCCTAGGGCTGATCCTGAAACTATTTCTCAAGGCCCCAAAGGTGTTAAGGCCTCTGGGGTTTAAAGAATCCAGTTCCTCTGGACAAAGATGCTAGGGCCCTGGATAGGTGGGGAAAAAACTGTATACCTCTTCTACTTTGGCTATGAGGGCTTTAATTGTCAGTTTCATATGCTAAAGTATCAAAATTTTTTTGTTAAGTCAATTGAAATGTAAAGTGGATGCTTTAGCTGAAGGTATTGACTGTAAGGAGCTTCAGGATTTAGTGCATGCTTCAGACCAGGTTGGAAGCATTCTTTGCAGTGTGGTTTTGATGCTTTACAAGCTTCTTCCAGGGTGGCTGCTACTAGTTCTGTTGTTCGCAGACATGCCTGGCTTAAAGATCAGTCCTTGTCGGAGCATTTTAAAAGCTCGTATTATGGATGCTCCTTTGCAGTCTGATGTTCTTTTGGCCCTCCTGTGGAATTAGTTTTGAAAAAATGGAGGAAAAAGCAAAATCTATGCAGACAGTGAAGGAATTTTTACAGGTTCAGCCTCCAAAATTCAATAGGAATTGGCCTGCTAAGGGATGGTCTTTTCCTCTCGGATTTTCTTCTAGAGGCAAGTCGGGGGTAGAAGAGGTAGGGCTTCCTTCAGGGCCCTGTTACTTCTAGGTCTTTGATTTCTACCCCTTCTGCTGGGGAGGGCAGGGTCAGTCCTTTCGAAGCAGACCCAATGACCTGTGTCTTCAGCTGCGGACTCTGCTTTGCTGGCAGCTCCTCTGGAGGAAAACTGGGACTTTTCAAGGAATTGGCATTTGGTTACCCAGGACAAATGGGTGTTGGACATTGTAACTCGAGGCTACAAATTTTATTTTCACACTTTCCGCCTTTCAGGTATGCGGATGTGCCTCATCAGCAAAATGGAAGCACAGGCACAGATTTCTTCTCTGCTGGTTGGGAGCAATACAGGAAGTTCCTTCGCAGAAAGGGCACAGGGTTTTATTCCGTCTTTTCTTAGTGCCAAAGAAAGGAAATACTTGGAGACCCATTCTGGATTTATCCATTCTAAACACCTTTCTAGAAATTCCAAATTCAAGATGTTAACACTGCAACAGCTGTTGCCTATGCTGGGCAGGGATCACTGGATGGTGACTTTGGATCTCAAGGAGGCCTATCTTCACATTCCTATCAGGCCCAGTTGCAGGAAATTCCTGAGGTTTCGGACTGGGAATTTGCATTATAAGTTCTCTGCATTGCCCTTTGGCTTATCTACTGCCCAGGGTATTCACAAAGTCCTGGCTCCAGTAATAGCTTTTCTCAGACTACGGGAATTCAGATTTATCCTATCTGGACGATTGTTTGATACTGGCTCGAGACAAGCACGACCCACTTCGACATCTGCAGTGTGTGGTGACAGTTTTCAGATGCCTAGGGTATTCTGTGAACGAAAAAGTCCAGTCTAGTACCCTCACAGAGATGTGTTTTCTGGGTGTGAGTCTGAATACAGCGACTCAGATGGCATTTCTTACCCCGGACAAACAAAGAAATCTTCACCAGTACTTCCTACAGCTATCAGTCCTGTCCAGGCTGACTGCAAGGACAGTCCTTCAAGCCTTGGGGTTCATGGCATCTTGCATTCTAGTACTTCCCAATGCCAAACTGCATATGAGGAAGCTACAATGGTATCTCAAAAGCGTTTGGACTCAACACAGCCACGATTTGGACACTGTCATTCGATTCTTCCTTGCATTCAGAAGGAATTTGTGTGGTGGGCTCAGGAATGTCACCTAAACAAGGGACTCTCTGTGACCCAACCAGAGGCAAGTCAGATATTAACGACGCGGAGTCAGCCTGGGGTGCTCATTTCAAAGGAAAATGGATTCAAGACCTTTGGCCCCCGGAGTTGCTTCACTTGCATATCAATATGAAGGAGATGCTGGCAGTTCAATTTGCCTTAAAAGCATTCAAGGATCTGCTTCCCGGGACTGGTGTTGATTCGAACAGACAACACAACTGTCATGTGGTACATCAACAAGCAGGGGGGAACTCATTCTTACCCTCTTTGCAGACAAGCAATGCTGTTATGGGAAACTGCTTTGGATCTGCACATCACTCTTGAGCACAGTTTCTGCCAGGAACAAAATTTTAGCAGATGTTCTGAGCAGACAAATGGTGGATCCTCACGAATGGAAGTTAGATCCTCAGGTGTTTTCAGTTGACCATGGCTTGGGAACTCCAGACATAGATCTGTTCGCTTCTCCTCTGAATTTCCAACTACCTCTGTTTTGCACAAGGCTGTTTCATCCGAAAGCCTGGAAAATAGATGCACTATCCTTCAGTTGGAGCAACCTTCACGGGATGCCTTTCCTCCTCTGCCTCTTCTTCCAAAAGTCCTGTTGAAAGTCAGGAGGGACAAACCTTTCATGATCCTTATAGCACCGGATTGGCCTCGTCAGCATTGGTACCCTCTGTTGAGGAGTTTAATTCGGAGGCCCTTGGCCATTACCACGGATTCCTCACTTATTGTCTCAAGAAAACAATATTTTCTCAATGTCAGGTGCATCCCTGCACCTGACAGCCTGGCACATTCAGTTTTAGAGAATGAGGGCCTTCAGCTCCCTCAACAAGTTTTGGATGTTCTTTTGGAAGCCAGGCGTCCTAGTACTCAAAGTTTATGCTGATAAATGGAAGAGATTTTTTTCTTTGGAGTTCAGCTAAAGGCTTTGAGGTCACATTGCCTAAATTTTAGTTGTACATTGCAATATTTGACTATGTTATTGGACAAGGGTTTGTCTTTCTCTTCTATTAAAGTGCATGCTGCAGCTATTTCTGCTCACTATGCTGGTGACCCTCCTTTATTTTCACATCCATTGCTTAAACAATTTCTTAGAGGGGCAAAGAATATAAGACCCCCACGGAGGGCTCCTATTCCTGCTTGGGATCTTAATTTTGTTTTGGAGAAGCTGACTCTGCCTCCTTTTGAACCTGCAGCTACGACTGACTTGAAGTTGTTGTCTTGGAAGACTGCTTTTTTGTTGGCTGTTACTTCTGCTAGAAGGGTATCTGAATTACAGGCTCTCATGGCAGTGGAACCTTTTCTGATTTTTCACAGGGACAGAGTTTCCTTAACCTAATCCTACTTTTCTGCCTAAAGTGGTTTCTAATGTGGCATTGAACCATCTATACATTTGCCTACTTTTTATGCTGACCCCCAAACTGAAGGGGAAAAAGTTTTGCATTCTTTGGATGTACATAGGCAGTTATATTATTTGTTCAGAACCAAAGAGTTCAGAAGTTCTCATCAGTTGTTTGTTTGCTGTGACTTCGTGGAAAGGGTGTCTAAACAAACTATTTCCAAGTGGATTGGCCATTGTATTGCTTTTTGTTATTCTCATCATGGTAAAGAGGTTCCAGTTGGGATCAGGCCTCATTCTACTAGGGCTACGGCCACATCTACTGCTTTTTTAAGAGGGGTAGCTACTAAAGACATTCTAGAGGCAGCTACCTGGAGTTCTGTACATACCTTTACGAAGCATTATCATTTGCCACTTTATTCTAGGTCTAGGGCTGGGTTTGCCACTGCAGTCTTAGAGGGGATGTCTGCAGCTCCTCAGGCTATTTAGTTGTCCACCTCCTTTTGTTTTCCGTGGCTCTGGGATTCTACCCATTAGTCAGGACTGCAGCAATGGGAGGCAGAACATAGTACAGTTTTGTACCTACCATAAATGTAGATGTTCGAGGATCTCCATTGCTGCAGTCAATTTTCCTCCCTTCCCCTTTTTTTTTAGATTGGGGTTTTTGGGTGGTGTTTTATTTTTGCATTCTGACATCTGAGGCAAGAAAGACTAAAGTTATAGCGTCGGTCATGCGCATTTATACTGACACCACGTCAGTCTCGGGCGCCATGACCGACGCCAGATCTAGCCCTTTGGTATTCGGGCCGATGGAGGGCAGCGGAGTACCCATTAGTCAGGACTGCAGCAATGGAGATCCTCGAACATCTACATTTATGGTAGGTACAAAACTGTACTTTTTATGGCTCCCACATGAGGGACAGCTATATGATTATGTGGAACTAAGCTTTAGTGCTTTGTGCTGCATCAGCCCTAGTGTGGTTTTTTTCATTCAGTAATAGACACTTCCTGCCTCCTCAGTCAAAAGTATTCAGAAGTAGTGATTTTGCTCATACTGTGCCATTATAAGGCAGACTTCTGCCTATTATACCTGTCTGGGACACAGTTGAGAGCTGCATGCATTTCTTTTCCAGGTAGGTGCTGTTGGTCATAACCCCACTTTTGCAAGGGTGGGGGAGTTGGCTGATCTGGTACCTGACAATTGACCATCCATATTAATCTGGTAAGACAGCATGTCTCTCCTGCAAAGTTGGTGTGTGCACACAATTCATTTACAGCTTGCATAATTAATGGCTGCATATCTATCTTGAGAGGTTCCTTTCATTTTGGCCTTAGTGGAGGTAGGTCATTGTAACCAGATAATCAACATGGGGTGTACAACTTTCCTTAACATACATAAATTGGAGTTATTTAGGCTATTGTGAACAGGGCTGTTATTGGTAATGCTTCTCTGGTGGGATGATGCTTCTCCCTCAACTAAACAGTCACTTTCAGAAGCTTCACCTTGGTGAATTATTTCTTGGTTTCTAACTTTTGTCTTTTCTGTTTCAGATAATATTTGAAAATCTGCTGGATCTTATTGGAGAGAAGCAAGGTGCAGATGCCAAAACAGCCTTTAAGAAAGTCACAGATCTAATATATGAAGAAATAAAAGCTGCATATTGATGTACTGTGTACTAGAGTTTGAATAAAACATTTCAAAAACTGAAATCTGGTCTGAACTAAAGCTTATTTTCAGTGTAATGCTACTGGCATGCAGAAAATCTGTTCTGTGAACTTGGAAAAGTACACTGTGCAATGTAATGGGTTATGGTTCCTACTGTGCAATTTAATGGGTTATGGTACCTGCTAAAGTTTTAAGCCCCACCCACTGTTGGGTAGGAAATCACTTATTTGTATTTTAATTGAGATGGAAACCTCTGGCTTGTGTACACAGCAACTTTGAGCAGTGTTCCCACCTCCCTTTGGGTGGGGAACAGATGTGACAAGTCTGCTTATCCAGGACTTGACTTGGAGTCTATGCAGAGTTTTTGCTTAAACTGGTGTACATGTTCATGTGATAATGTTTCTTGGGAGTATTGGATTTGAGTTGCTCTAGACTTAAGAAACAAATGGTGCGGTAACACAGTTGTGATTTTTTTGTCGAAGTTCCAGTCATGGTTTGGATGAGCTGCATAAATACTGGATTTATAAGCATTAACTGCAAGAAGATGGTTTGATCAATGTTCCATCTTGCATTACATTTTTTTTCCATCAAAAAGCCTTCTCTGTTTGGGGTGACTAATATGGCTCTACAAACCTAATACTGTGGGTCATGGT
>NW_025056312.1:0-6434 GCF_019279795.1 Protopterus annectens | reverse complement strand
ATATCATATCTGTGTGTCAACTCATCACACTGTACACACACCATGTTGATGGTAACCTGCTGTGGACATGTGTACCTGCCTGCACCTGTGTTCATACCAGTTGGCACGTGTCCCAATGTGCACACAGTTCTACTGTTCACCTGGATGCTGTGTATATGTCACTAGGCATCACGTACGCAGCCATTATGAACGTCAGCGGTGGCACTGCACACATACACATGGACACCTGTACATGCATGTGTTGTGCCATGTACATCTACACAGCACTGTACGGGTGTTGGACAACCTGCCACGGCTCACCTGTATTGTGATACACATGGGACATTGTGTAACCATGTGACATTAGCAGGAAAGGTCATGCATAGCATGTCGCCACCGTTGTACACACCAACACACAGCACCTGTGACACCACAGGGTGCATCAGTGCGACATTACTGCTGTGGACGGTTGATAGTGCAAGTGCCATTTGTCCATCGCACCATGTATGACTGTGATAGCACGTGCAGCCTTGCTGGGCAGGGCTGCATGGTATGGCAGGGTATGTCACATACATGGCACAGGGATGTGTCCCACCTGGGGGGTACTGATATTGGCAGGGTGGCTGTCCATTCCATATGTCATTGCTATGTGTATATGGACATTACACATGTCTATCATCATGGTGTGGACAATGGCCTTCTGCAAGGTAGGCAGCACACTGCTTGGTTGGGGTGTGTATGGTGCATGCAGGTATCACACATCCATGCATACACATTACCCCTGACAGGTGCTATGTGCTGCGATATTGTTCAACACAGTGCTGTATGTGCCCACACACTGCTATCCCATGCACATGGATGGTTGCCTGGCCTGACATGGGTACCACATATGTCTACATCCAGTGCCTGCTGCCACCCCCATGTCAGCTGGTGCACCACACAGCGCCATCCCTCCCACAGGGAGCATGGTGTTGGGCACAGCATAGGTATCCATGTATGGGGACAGAGATGTTCACATAGCAGGGGCCCTGATGGTATCATCCATCGGACCATACACGTATGACGCACACCTCACACACACAGCCCATTCAGTATGTTGTTTGCAACACTGACACAGCTATACTGCTAGGCCAGGGACATTCCCAGACGTACATACACAGATGCGTGAGCATCTGTCTGTGGCATGGGCTACAATAATGGTGGGGTTCAACACATAACGTGTTTGAGTGTGACTGGGCGCAGATGTTCTGTGCACATGTCACCACCACAGTGAGCTATTCTACGGTAGCCAGCGGTGATATGCTGTACATGTCAATGCTGCACATTCAATGATTGCAGTGTCTGTCTGTCCACAGGCCAGTGGTGGGACACACATGAGTATTAGTGAACATATATGCATGCCACCACATGCTGCTGGCACACTAGCTTCTCAGGGTGCTAATGTGTGCTGGACATACACCTTACCGAACCAGGTGGTGAGTGGGTTGCCACCCCATACCCATCTCCTCTTGTGGGTTGCTATGATCCAACACCCTCTTTGTATTGTATGTTCAGGCTATGCACCTGTGTAGGGCATGTGGGCATGCAATGCACTATGCCTTTGCACCCATTGCAGAACATGTCACACAGGTACACTGGCAGCCATACACTTCACAGCTTGATGACGGTACAACACGGTTGTACACATGTAACACATATCCTGTGGGACATGGTCATATGTACAGGCATGTCCAACAGTCACGTACCACTGCTACCCCTACATGACGGATATGCAGTACATGTGGCGGTACAGCAACTGTCACATGTAGTCGCAATGCCCCCTACCTACATGGCGGTACTGCCTGGGGGGGATATGCATCTGCATCCATGCTATGGCCATAGCTGACAGTTGTACATGATATGTGCAACATACCTCATTTGGTGTTCTCATGGGTGCATGTTCAACATGGCTCGCATTGTTTGTGTCTGTCACACAGTCATTGTTGTACATGGTTTACATGCCAGCCATGGCTTACTGTGTGTGATTCCATGTACTTCATTGGGATACCAGCATTATACATTATAACAGCGTATTCCAGCCATCACATAGCCTTCCTAGATGACACTGTTAGCCAGCCAGTAGGAGGTGTTCCGCCATCTGCACATAGGTCACACAGTACGAGGGCGGCTGACACCCATTCTGGGGACAGGGTTCTGACAGCTGTGGATGGGTGTGATGCTGTCGACAACCATGACTGCGCCTGATGGTCACATCTGGATGGGTAACATTCACAACACACACCTACCTTCACGTAGTAACACATCATCCACAACAATGGACATTCCTGCCAGAACAATGTGTGCAGTATGTCTGTATGACCACTGCAGGCACCACTGGTGGCCCCCAGCATGGCAGCCAACATGGGTTACACCATTCACAACACACCTGTCTCAGATGACCCTGTTGTGGATCACAGTGCAGTTCCACACATCATGTTACACTAGGCATCATGCACTGATATGTTGCGGATGTGTGAACGGCTGTGCAACTCAACATATGCACACATGACACATCACCTGGTACAACATGTCTGTCATACAACATGTTATTGTGACCGCCCTGTGATGGCATTATACAGGCTACGTGTACTGGGACATGTGATGGCTCACCGGTATATTCACCCTCTGGGTGTGTGTCTAGCCAAGTGTACAGTAGGCAGTGGTCTGAACACAGGGACACTGTACATTGACCTACTCTGTCACTGCAACTGTTGACTATGCTCATACTGTACTTATACAGGCATGTGGTATCTGACCACTAGGACAGTCCTGGTCACCACACTGCTGTGGCACAGATGAGCTGCGGACATCTGACTGGGGTGTGGAGCACACATGTACATCTTCACATGCTATACTGCCTCTGTGGCGGGGTCACATGACTGTCTCCAGCAGGGCTGTAACAGGCAGGCACGGCATGGGGTCATGTGGAACAATGCTTGCACCTTCCACTGTGCTGCACACAAGCAAGGCACACACACAGTGCACCACTCACATTTATCTGCAGTGCCTGGGACCTGCCTCCATGCTCTGCACAGCACACCTGCAAGTACAGATTGTACACAGATCATACCTCCCAGGCACATACCTGGACTGCAACACACACAGGTGAGGGATCCCACATCACACAATGTTTTGCACACATACTGGATATTTGAAACACAATGCATCATAGGTGCTCCATGTTCAGATACCCATGTTTGTGACCGCTAGACACATTGTAACATAAAAGGCTTACACTGTACACCACAGGTTACATGCAGTCTTGTTGTCATACTGTACATTGGGCCTCAGACAGCTGATACTGCCATGTGCTGACAGCAACCCACACTTCCCTAGAATGGGCACCCATGTACCCACACATGCTTGAGGCATGCACTCCACCTAGCTGGGTGACACATTACACAACACATACCATACCTACACTACCCTCAGCATGCATGATACCTCCATGTGTCTGGTGTGTTAGACCTGGGGTTATCCCCCTTGGTAGATGAACATATATGCTTCACCCTGCTAGCCACACCCTGGACACACACCCATCGCAGCATACATGGTACATGTGCCCCAGTACTACTGACGCTGCTGACAGGGGGTTTTTAATTGGGACCCGGCAGATGGACAGTGCAAAACTATGCTGACACATACCACAGTGCACTTCCGGGATGTACGCAAAGGTAGGGACCATGCTATTCCACACAGAGACATGGTGGTACTGGCCTTTTCACAGACGCCACGGTGGTGGGTTCCATGCACATTTCTGTATGGGCACATGTGCAGGCTGTTGCATGGTATATTCCCTGTGTGGGGGGCATCACTTGACAGCCATGGTGGGTCCTCTGGTCCATCACATGCTCCAAGGCTAGCTACCTACACATGACTGCCACATTGCAGTGTGGGCCTCAGGCAGTGTGGTGGTATGTCTGTGTTGTTTGGCTACATCCACATTCATGTCGCAAACAGTCACCCAGGCATTGCAGACTGAGATAATGTTGGCAACATGCCAGGCAAGGGTTTACCTACCAACAATACACACCCCACTCACTACAGGGTTGCAATCCATACATGGACATCGTGTGTCCCTGTGGACACATACATGGTACTGCCATGCACACGTTATGTCCTGACACTGTCCCAATGTCCCCTTTCCAATTCCCTAGCTGTTATGTCCCGCCAACCTGTTTGGTATGTGTCTCCACCCAGCCCACTGAATTCACTGCTAGCCTGTTGTCGGACATTGTGTACCTTGACCACATACCCCCCATCTATCCCCTACACATGGGTGGCACTGCATTGCACGTGTGGGACTGCATTTTTACACCCATGACTGGACCATTCTGTTGGCACTGGGGCACATCCTCACAAACCCCTTTACACACTCATTGATGACCTCCATGCCTTTACTGGCACCCTTGTTGGGCTTCTGTGTGCCACAGCACGCCCACACACATGCTGGCCACCTGTCATACCATTGCATGGGTGGTTGGGTGGGACAGAGGGCAACAGATCAGACATTGTCCTCACATTGCCCTTCAGCACCATTCCACTTCTGGTATTGGCAATTAAAATCCACCTGCACATCATACCCTGTGTCTCAGGATGTTAGGCTATATGACTCCTGGACAGGACACACAGTGGTGCAAGCATATCATGCTACCTACTACATGTCAGGTACATATGGCATTACACAGTCCTCAGTCATGGGGCCCCTCATGTTCACTATTTGCTTACATACACAACATGCTGTCACAGAGTACTGTCCATGCCTAGATATCCCACATCTACATACCTGGCACCATTATAGCTCCACCAGCTCATACTGATAACAACGCTATGGGTGTCGGTGTGGCAGATACATCATGTGGGTGTCATGGCATCAGGATGCATGACACATGGTGCATGCACATCACCTTTGCATAGCAACATTCATCCACTGAGTATCACATGGATACTGTCCCGTACATGCATATCAAATTGTACATGGTTGCTGTACACAAATGCCCCACATGGTGCTGTGGTTACCTATTCCACTGTGGCATGGGTACACATCTGCAGGGCCACACCTATCGGTACTGTGTGTGATGCTGGTACATATGTAGCCATTGTACCTGTGGCATACACACATCTACACAGGGCAGGTTACAATACCACATTCGTGGTGTACCTTCCACAATGGCTACGACTTTACATGGCACAGCATTGTCATGCCATGATGTGTACCAGGCTCAGACAGTTTACATATGCTGACAGATGGAAAACACATCTGTACACATCTGCATACCACATACACAGGGGTGTCTTCTGCTCTGACATGGACCATGTCCTCCGCATTACTGATGCATGTAGTACTCATACATGGCAATTGCAGTGGGCAGTGTGAACGGACCACTCATGGATATGTGCACACATGCCACATTGCATGGGCTGGGCTTCTGTGTTACTTCCGCAGACACAACACACACCATGCTGTGGAACATAGGTCCTGTGCACATCCCACAGGGACACACGGTGGCACTGTTCATGTGATAGCTCCCTTGCTGTTTGAGTGACACGTAGTCATGGTACCACCACAGCAGCAGTACTGTGTAGACATGCAGTTGACACCCACCTCTGCTGTTCACTGGACACTACCATGGGGAGGTGACACTACTGTGTACACTGCACATGTGTTTACACATGGACCTGCGGACTTCATTGTTGCCCACATTGCCCCTGCTACAGATCGTTTGGCCATGGTTACTTGGTGTTCCTTCCATTTTTATGGCTATTATGCTACTACTCTGTCCCATATGTACAGGCCATACGTATCCTGTTATTGTACATACCAATAGGCCCTAACTCCATTATGCATGATATGCCTGTGATACTGTGTATGATGTCTGTCATATCCACCATGACAGCTTTACATTACACATAGTTGACATAGTATCCCCTACTGCAAGGCATACGTGCACATCGGACATTACATGACATCGACGGTATATGCCCATACACATGTGTGCTGTGACAGTATACATACATGTCCTATCCCCTGCTATGGCACTTCCTTGTTGGACATCCACTGCCAGCATCGGGGTGGTGTGGCATTGTTCTTGTTATGCCCCTGTGGCAGCTTGTGTTATCCGGCTGTGTACATGATGTCCCACTGCTGTGCACATGGTGTCCACAGTCGTTGGTATGCTCAGCAGGATAGCACTACATAACCACCTTTCACCACTCTCTGCATTATGGACAAGTACCACTACTTACAAACACTATTCACATACAGTACAGTTTCAAACATCATGCGTTAAAACCCATACATATCGTGGGTTCTACATACCTTGTCTGTGTTTCCTTCCGTTTTCATTGCGGGATCGCTATTCCGTTTTCTCACTCTATCCGTTTGGAGTACTAGGTTCGGTATTGGGGCCATACCC
>NW_025056311.1:0-5000 GCF_019279795.1 Protopterus annectens | reverse complement strand
TACAATCAGAGGGAGACCTAGCACTCAACCCATGTGACAGGTCTGCTGGTTGGATGTGGGAGTCACCTGTACTTTAACAGTGTATTTCCAGTTTTGTGCCAGTTGGCCACCCATCTTACATCAAAGGGGTTTACATTCAGTTTACTAAGTTTACCAGTAATGCAAGAGTGTGGGATTGTGTCAAAAGCCTTTGGCAAGTTGAAGTATACTGTGTGCACAGACTCTGCTCCTTTTGTGAATCCATACACTGGTCACATTTTCATATTTAACAAGCATTGTATAATTAACTATAATGATTTTCATTAAATGTTACACCATGTGATAAGGGAAGTCATAGTATCTGAGCGCTTTAAGAGATGCACTATAAACATGGTCTCATTGGCTCTTAGCTAAGTGTTGGAGTTCTCTTAATCACTTGAATGTTCTGTTGAAACAAAACTTCCTTGGCAAAGACAATACCATGGGAAGGTGTGAAGGTGTGGATAAGAACGTGCTTCCATTCATCTCAATGAGACACAGCAAAGAGGGTGAAAATGTCCCCACTCTGGGCATTAAGAGGTGGTGAGGACAGAGAGACATTCTTCAGGGTTCTGACAGATTCCAGTTCTATCAATTAAGGGGATTCCTAATTTCAAATCTATGAAAAGTGTCACAGAAGCTTAGTCACAGGTGGGGTATGGATCTTGTAGGGTGGTAAGAAATGCTTGAATTCTTGCAGGATTTTTTTGGCTCAGTTCACAACAGACGGCCAGAGTGGAAAGCTGGAGGAGAGTTTCTGGTAATCTTTTCTCTGGTAAGCAGTGAAACAATGCCTTTATTCCATTACTAATTTTTTGAAGGAATTATTTTGAAATTGTCATCTTTGTAGAGGAAGACTACTACCAGAAGACTGTGTGAACCATAAATACACAGTACAGTTTTGTACCTACCATAAATGTAGATGTTCGAGTATCCACATTGCTGCAGTCCTTACTATTGGGGTAGTCCGCTGTCCAGTCGGGTCCGGTCAATACCTCAAAGTATAGGCCGTGACGCCGGGTCAGGGCGCATTAGGACCAGACGCCAGTACGCCAGGGTACTAACAGCGCATGACCGACGCCATATCCTCAGTCTTTTGCCCTCCAGATGTCAGAAGACCCTGAAAAGATAAGGCCAAAACCAAAAACTCCCAAAAATACCTGCACCAAAAATAATATATATACAATATATACACAATTAGCAGAATAAAACCTCACCTACACAACCACCCCTAAAACACAGAGGGGAAGGAGGGAGAGGGTTGGACTGCAGCAATGTGGGATACTCAACATCTACATTTATGCGTAGGTACAAAACTGTACTATGTTCTTCATTCCACATTGCTGCAGTCCTTACTATTGGGTAGAATCCCAAAGCAGAGGTAAGGGAGGCTGGCAAATCATAAGGAAGCAGGAACTGACAACATGCCTTGCAAAATAGCTGTGTGGCAAAACCAGCCCTATGACTTAGAGAGAGAGAGGAAGGTGATAATGCCTTAGAGAAAGTATGCACTGAACTCCAAGTAGCTGCCTCCAAATATCCTCTAGTTGCCACCCCCCTTAGAAATGCTGGTGGAAGTGGCAGTAGCCCTAGTGAATGAGGCCTAATCCCAGCTGGAATCTCCTTTGCCATGATGGGAATAACAAAATGCAATGCAACACCCAATCCACCTAGAAATAGTTTGTTTTGACACAGGGCTTGCCCTTTAGAACTCAAAGCAAAAGAAACAAACAACTGCTGAGACTGCCTCTAAAATCCTTCAGTCCTGCTAAAATAATAACTAAGCAATAGCCTGTAGAACATCTAAAGTGGGGTAAAATCTTTTCCCTTTATTTTGGGGATCTGCATAAAAAGGTAGGCAAAATGAATAGTTTGGTTTAAAGCCACACTAGAAAACCACCTTTTAGGCATAAAGGAAGGATTAGGCACGTAGAAGATACCCCTATCCTTATGAGGAAAATCAAAAAGGCTCCACTGCCATAAGGGCCTGCAACTCAGAAACCCTTCTTGCAGAAGTAATGGCCAACAAAAAGAAGGTCTTCCATGACAAGTATTTCAAGTCAGCAGTAGCTGAAAAGAGAGGGTCTCAAAAGGTTGTAGAGTAAGTTTCTCCAACACAAAAATTGAGATCCTGTAAGCAGGAGTAGGAGCTTCTACGTAGGGCTCTTATATTCTTTGCCCCTCTAAGAAATTGCTTGAACAAAGGGGATGCGAAAAACAATGGTGTGTGGTCACAATCATAGTGAGCTGAAAATTGCTGCAGGCATGAATCTTAATGGAAGAAAAAGACAAACCTTTGTCAAGTAACTCAGTAAGATATTGAAGAGCCACACCTCAAATTTGGCTCAGTAATCTCCAAATTGTTTGCTGCACTCCAAAACAAAAATCTCTCTTCCATTTTTCTCGTACACTTTCCTTGTACTAGGTCTTCTGGGCTTCCATAATCACATTTAAAACTTGTTGAGGAAGCTGAGACCTGCTGTCTTTCAAAACAGAATATGCTAGGCTGTTAGATGTAGAGAGTGAAGCTTGACATTGAGCAGATGACCGTCCCTCTGAGACAACAGGTGTGGAATCAAGGGTAAAGGCCATGGAGGCTTCCTTACCAGACTCCTCAGTAATGGGTACCAGTGCTGCCGAGGCCAATCTGGAGCTATTAAATCATCCTTGGCTTGTCTTGTCTGACCTTTAGAAGCACCTTTGGAAGAAGAGGCAGAGGTGGAAAGGCATACACATGAAGATTTTTCCAACTGAAGAAAGGAAGAAAGAGCATCCACTTTCCAAGCTGTGTGATGAAATCCCTTTACGTGCAAAACTTTGCAGCTGGTGGTTTAGTGGAGAAGCCGAACAGATTCATGTCTGGAGTTCCCCATGACACTGTCAATTTTGAAATACATGAAGATCCAGTTTCCACCGTGGGGATCCATGATTTGTCTGCTTAATACATCTGCTAAGGGAGTTCTGTGCTCCCGGCAGAAACCTTGCTGCCTGAAGAGTTAGTTGCAGACCTGAGCGCAGTCTCCCATAAAAATCATTGCTTCTGTCTGCACAATGGGTACCTAATGTGTTCCCCTTGTTTGTTGATGTACTGCCACATGACAGTTGTGTTTTTGTCTGTTAGAATCAACACCTGCCCTGAAGAAGTAACTCCCTGAAGCAATTCAATGCAAACTGAACTGCTAACATCTCTTTCATGTTGATATGTGTAGATGCTGTAGTCTGACAGGGCCACTTGTCTTGTATCCACTTTCCATGTAGATGAGCTCCCCAAGCAATATCTCCGAGGCATCTGGTCGTTAGAATCTGACTTCGCCTCTGGCCGGGTCAAGCAGAGAGTCCCTTGTTTAGGTGACATTCCTGAGCCCACCACAAAAATTCCTTTTGAATGCAAGGTATTATTTCCTCTGAATGACAGTGTCCAAATCCTGGCAGTGCTGTGTCCACAGATTTTTGAGATACCATTGTAGCTTCCTCTATATGCAGTTTGGCATTGGGAAGCACCAGAATACAAGAGATGCCATGAACTCCTAAGGCTTGAAGGACTGTCCTGGCAGTCAGCCCGGACTGAAGAGATAGATGATGGAAGTAACTGAAAGATTCTTTTGTTTGTCCGGGGTTAAAAGGCTATCTGGGCTGCTGTATTCAGTCTCACACCCAGAAAGCATACATGTCTTGAGAGGGTACTCAGACTGGACTTTTATTTCGCTCACAGAATACCCTAGGCATCTTAGCACTGCTATGACATATTCCAGATGCTGTAGAAGATCTTTTTCTTGAGCCAGAATCAGGCAGTCAGCTCAAGCTAAGGATAGATTTGATTCCTTTTTAGCCTGAAGTAAGCTTTTATCACTGAGCCAGAACCTTTGTGAATACTCTAAGCGCAGTAGATAAGCCAAAGGGCAATGCAGAGAACTGATAATGAGAATTTCCAGCTCGAAAAAAACGCAGGATACTTCCTGCAACTTAGTCTGATTGCGTTAAGCTACATGAAGGTAAGCTTCCTTGAGATCTAAAGTTACTTTCATCCAGTGATCTTTGCCCAGCAGAGGTAAAAGCTGTTGTAACGCCAACATTTTGAACTTGGGAATGTCTCAGGATAAGGCGTTGAGGATAGATAAATCCAGAATTGGTCTCCACGCAGTTCCCCTTCTTTGGTACCACAGTGAACAGGCGAGAATAAAAATCCTAGGCCCCTTTCCCGGCACAGGAACTGACTGAATGGCTCCCTATTTGGAGCAACAGAGAAATTTGCTTTGTGAGCCTCTGTCCTTTGAAGAGGAGGAATGGTTCTGGCATGCCTTTGAAAGGAGGCAAGGTATGGAAATAAAACCTGTAACCGTGGTGAATAATACATCCAGAACTCCATCTGTCTTGGGTAATTAAATCCCACCCTTTCTTTTGAAAAGAGACAGCCTTCCTCCCTAGTTGGGCTGCTGCCAGGCGAGAATGTACTGGCAGCTGAAAAAGGTAGGTCATTGGGTCTGCTTTTACGAAGTGACTGGACCCCTGCCCTCACCAGTGAAGTTCGAGCAGGGGAACTCTGTCAACGGTAGGGCCTGTGCTGAACCCTGAGCTCTGCCCCCTACCACGCTTCAGGACTCTACCCCTAGACTGGGAACTCATAAGCAGGATAAGTCCATCCCTTAGTAGGCCAATTTCTACTAAATCTTCGGAGGCTGCACCTGCAAAAATCTTTAACAGTTTGTATAGACGCCTAGCCTTTGTCCTCTCCATTTTCTTCAAACTGCTTCCACAGGCTTAACCAAACAACACATCAGACTGTGGAAGGAGCATCCAAAAATCCTTTGTCTTAACATGCTCAGCTAAATTCTGATCTCTCAGCCAGGCGCAGCTTCACGAAGCAACAGAACCAGTGGCAGCCAATTCTGAAGAGGCCTGCACAGCAAACAAAAACCACACTGCAAGGAATGTTTACCCACCTGTTCAGACACATGAACTAGGATCCTGCAACTCTTTACACT
>NW_025056310.1:0-6924 GCF_019279795.1 Protopterus annectens | reverse complement strand
GGCTTTTCGGGGTTTTTCCCAAAAAGGCGCCCTTTTAGTTTTTGGGTAGGGCGTCCAGGGTCCCCAAAAATATGACCGGCAACCTAGTTTTTTCCCCCCAGAGCAGGTAAAAAATGGCCAAAAAAAAAACCCAAACCTCCCCCCCCCAAAAATTTGTCAAAAACTAAAAGAAACTCCCACACAACCACCCCTAAACACAGAGGAGGAAAAGACTGCAGCAATGTGGATCTAACATCTACATTTATGGTAGGTACAAAACTGTACTATGTTCTTCATCTCACATTGCTGCAGTCCTAACATGGGTAGAATCCCAAAGCAGAGGTAAGGGAGGCTGGCAAATCATAAAGAAGCAGGAGCTGTCAACATGCCCTGCAAAATAGCTGTGGCAAAACCAGCCCTAGATTTAGAGTAGAGGAAGGTGGTAATGCTTAGAGAAAGTATGCACTGAACTCCAAGTAGCTGCCTCCAAAATATCCTTAGTTGCCACCCCTTAGAAATGCTGTTGAAGTGGCAGTAGCCCTAGTGGAATGAGGCCTAATCCCAGCTGGAATCTCCTTGCCATGATGGGAATAACAAAATGCAATGCAAAACCCAATCCACTTAGAAATAGTTTGTTTTGACACAGGCTTGCCCTGAGAACTCAAAGCAAAAGAAACAAACAACTGCTGAGACTGCCTAAAATCCTTAGTCCTGCTTAAATAATAACGCAACTGCCTGTGTACATCTAAAGTGTGCAAAATCTTTTCCCCCTTATTTTGGGGATCTGCATAAAAAGTAGGCAAATGAATAGTTTGGTTTAAAGCCACACTAGAAACCACCTTAGGCATAAAGGAAGGATTAGTACGTAATGATACCCTATCCTTATGGAAAATCAAAAAAGGCCCAACCGCCATAAGGGCCTGCAATTCAGAAACCCTTCTTGCAGAAGTAATGGCCAACAAAAAAGCAGTCTTCCATGACAAGTATTTCAATTCAGCAGTAGCTGCAGGCTCAAAAGGTTGTAGAGTAAGTTTCTCCAACACAAAATTGAGATCCCAAGCAGGAGTAGGAGCTCTACGTCGGCGTCTTATATTCTTTGCCCCTCTAAGAAATTGCTTGAACAAAGGATGAGAAAACAATGGTGGGTCACAATCATAGTGAGCTGAAATTGCTGCAGCATGAATCTTAATGGAAGAGAAGACAAACCTTTGTCCAATAACTCAGTAAGATATTGAAGAGCCACACTCAAATTAGGCTCAGAAACCTCCAAATTCTTTGCTGCACTCCAAAATAAAAATCTCTTCCATTTTTGCGTACACTTTCCTTGTACTAGGTCTTCTGGCTTCCATAATCACATTCAAAACTTGTTGAGGAAGTTGAGACCTGCTGTGGTTCAAAACAGAATATGCCAGGCTGTTAGATGAAGAGAGTGAAGCTTGACATTGAGAGATGACCGTCCCTCTGAGACAATAGGTGTGGAATCAAGGTAAAGGCCATGGAGGCTTCCTTACCAGACTCCTCAGTAATGGGTACCAGTGTTGCCGAGGCCAATCTGGAGCTATTAAAATCATCCTTGGCTTGTCTTGTCTGACCTTTAGGAGTACCTTTGGGGGAAGAGGCAGAGGTGGAAAGGCATACACATGAAGATTTTTCCAACTGAAAGAAAGAGCATCCACTTTCCAAGCTGTGTGATGAAACCTTTGTGCAAAACTTTGGCAGCTGGTGGTTTAGTGGAGAAGCAACAGATCTATGTCTGGAGTTCCCCATGACACTGTCAATTTCGAAATACATGAAGATCCAGTTTCCACTGTGGGGAACCATGATCTGCCTGGTTAACACAACTGCTAGGGAGGTCTGTGCTCGAGGCAGAAACCTTGGCTGAAGATTTAGTTGCAAGCTGAGCAGTCTCCCACAAAATCATTGCTTGCCTGCATAGAGGATAAGAATGTGTTCCCCTTGTTTGTTGATGTACCACATGACAGTTGTGTTGTCTGTTAGAATCAACACCTGCCCTGGAAGAAGTAACTCCTTGAAAGCCATTAATGCAAACTGGACTGCTAACATCTCCTTCATGTTGATATGTAGATGCTGTAGTCTGGCAGGCCACTTGTCTTGTATCCACTTTCCATTCAGATGAGCTCCCCAAGCTATGTCTGAGGCATCTGTCGTTAGAATCTGACTCGCCTCTGGCCGGGTCACAGAGAGTCCCTTGTTTAGGTGACATTCCTGAGCCCACCACAAAAATTCCTTTTGAATGCAAGGTATTATTTGAATGACAGTGTCCAAATCCTGGCAGTGCTGTGTCCATACATTTTGAGATACCATTGCAGCTTCCTCATATGCAGTTTGGCATTGGGAAGCACCAGAATACAAGATGCCATGAACCCTAAGGCTTGAAGGACTGTCCTTGCAGTCAGCCCGGACTGAAGAGATAGTTGATGGAAGTAAAGGGAAAGATTCTTTTGTTTGTCCGGGGTTAAAAAGGCCATCTGGCTGCTGTATTCAGTCTCACACCCAGAAAGCACATGTCTTGAGAGGGTACTAGACTGGACTTTATTTCGCTCACAGAATACCCTAGGCATCTTACGACTCCTATCACATATTGCAAATGCTGAACAAGCTCTTCCTTTTGTTCAGCGAGAATCAGGCAGTCGCCCAAGTAAGGATAGATTTGTATTCCTTTTAGCCTGAAGTAAGCTATCACTGGAGCCAGAACTTTGTGAATACTCTGCAGTAGATAAGCCAAAGGGCAATGCAGAGAACTGATAATGAGAATTCCCAGCTCGAAAACGCAGATACTTCCTGCAACGTAGTCTGATTGGCACATGAAGGTAAGCCTCCTTGAGATCTCAAGTTACCATCCAGTGATCTTTGCCCAGCAGAGGTAAAAGCTGTTGTAACGTCCAACATTTTGAACTTGGGAATGTCCAGATAAGTGTTGAGGATAGATAAATCCAAAATTGGTCTCCACGTGTTCCCCTTTTTGGTACTAGGAACAGGCGAGAATAAAATCCTAGGCCCCTTTCTGGCACAGGAACCGCTGAATGGCCCCTATTTGGAGTAACAGAGAAATTTGCTTGTGAGCCTCTTTTCTTTGTAGAGGAGGAATGTCTGGCATGCCTTTGAAAGGAGGCAAGGTATGGAAATAAAACCTGTAACCGTGGTGAATGATATCCAATACCCATCTGTCTTGGGTAATTAAACTCCAATTTTCTTTGAAAAGTGCCAGCCTTCCTCCCAAAGGTGCTGCCAGGCGAGAAGGCTCTGGCAGCTGAAAAGGCAGGTCATTGGGTCTGTTTACGAAAGGACTGACCCCTGCCCTCACCAGAAGACTGAGCAGGTGAACTCCCTGTTCTAGGCCTAAAAGAACCTTGAGCTCTGCCCCTCACGCCTAGACCTACCCCTAGACTGGGAATCATAAGAAGGATATGTCCACCCCTTAGTAGGCCAATTTCTACTAAACTTGGAGGCTGAACCTGCAAAAATCTTTAACAGTCTGCATAGACTTAGCCCTGTCTTCCATTTTCTTTAGAACTGCTTCCACAGGTGAACCAAACAACACATCAGACTGCAAAGGAGCATCTAAAATTCTTGTCTTAACATGCTCAGCTAAACTCTGATCCCTCAGCCAGGCGTGCCTGAAGAACCGAACCAGTGGCAGCCACCCTCGAAGAGGCCTGTACAGCATCAAAACCACATTGCAAAGAATGCTTACCCACCTGTTCAGAAACATGAACTAAATCCTGCAACTCTTTACACTCAATACCTTCCGCCAGAGCATCCACCTTAGACTTCAATTGTGAAAGGAGATAATTTTGATATTTTAACATGGGGAAACTGGCAATTCAAAGCCCTCATGGCTAAAGTGGAAGAAGTATACATTTTCTTTCCCCATCTATCCAAAGCCCTTGCCTCTTTATCAGGAGGAACAGGATTTTTAACAACAGAAGCCTTAACACCTTTAGGCCCCTGAGAAACAGTTTCTGGGTCTGCCCTAGGACTTTTAAAAAAGATACTTATGAGCTTCAGGCACCCTATAATACCTATGGGGTTTAACTGGGGCAGGAGGCAAAGAATCAGGGTTCAGGGAAGCCTCTGCAAAAACATCTTCCACCACATCCAGAACAGGAGGTATAGCTAAAGGCCTATGCTGGGGTAAAAACAAAAATTCCCTAAGCCTTTTCCTGGAATCAGAGAAATCTTGACCTTCCCATTTAAAATGCTCCCTCATGGAATGAAGAGTCT
Organism: Protopterus annectens; assembly: GCF_019279795.1. Taxonomy (NCBI): domain Eukaryota; kingdom Metazoa; phylum Chordata; order Ceratodontiformes; family Protopteridae; genus Protopterus; species Protopterus annectens. The sequence goes on along the minus strand of NW_025056310.1, from coordinate 2,700 downwards.
CTGAAAAAGAAAAATCCTCAGGAGGAGAAGCAAGGAGTAGAATCACCCACATCAGAATCAGAATAAGGAGGATACTCCTGCAAGTCTTCAGCCGAAGACACAGAAGCCTCCGAACACTGCTCAAAACTCTCAAGCTCAGGTTCCACCCTAGGCCTCTTATCAGGAGGGGGCATAGAACCTCTAATCATAGTAATCAAATCTTCTGCCATTTTAAGCATATGTTTCTTAGGCAGAGACCCTGAAGAACTAGGAAAACACCCACTGAAGTTAAACCTGGCCTGCCTCTCAAGAAGCCTTGGAAACAGAAGGGAGGCCTAACCACCTTAGGAAGGGAGGGAGAACAGCTACCTGAGAAGCCCCTTTCAGCCTGGCCTACCTCCTGAGAGGACACATCTTGTAACAGTAAAGTCTCCCCCTGAGACTCCAAAGAAACTTCTGGCAGAACCTCCGGCTCCACCGACCCCTCTAAAAAACCCGGGCGTCCGGGACGACGGTTCTTCCAACCTAGGCTTTGCTGCTTTGTCCTTGCGCTTTTGGAAGCAGGCGGAGCACCCGGGCGGCATTTTATAATTCAACGCTTCCCAAAACTAACCTGGCACAGTCTAATCTTCTCTTAATAGTGCGTTTGTTAAATCTAGCACAAGAGCGACATCCAACAACGCCGTACACAGGCCCAAAACAAGGTATACACAAGGTATGGTAATCCCTAAGAGGTATCTGTTTACCACAAGAAATACAGTTATGCACTTTTTCTGACATCCGGTTAAATACTGAGGCAAGAAAAACCAAAATATTCCCCCAAAGGGTACTTAGCCAACTTTGATTCGGTCTGAAACTCCGACTTCAGAAAATTTCAGAATGCCAACCTGCACTCGCAATACTGCTTCTGCATCGGACCATGCGGCAAAAAAGACTGAGGATATGACGCCCGGGCATGCGATTTTACCCTGCGCCTGCGCCCGCTAATGTTGACCGACGCCCGCCTTATACTTTTGGGATTCGGGGCCGACTGGGACAGCGGACTACCCAAGTGTTAGGACTGCAGCAATGTGAGATGAAGAACATTCTGTTTTGACTTCTTCACACAGGATTGTGTCCCTGGGGTGTCGGGCATCAGTTCAAAGAGCTTGTAAAGTTATTAGGCATCACACACCCTGATCTTGTGTGAACAGATCCATTTTGTGAGGAAACTTGTGCTTGGGGTAATTGCCCTGGTCATTTCCGAAAGCAAGAAGAAAGTACAATTGTGTACAGTTACATAAATGTAGATGTTAGAGTGTATTCACTGTTGCAGTCATCACATTTAGGTAGATTCCCAAAGCTAAGGATGGGAGGAGGCATTTCGATGGCAATAGGACCAGCTATAAGGCCCTGCTTGACTGCAGTGGCAAAGCCAGCTCTGGATTTAGAGAAAATGCCAAATGGTAATGCTTGGTGAAAGTATGTACAGAACTCCAGGTAGCAGCTTCTAGGATATCTCTGTAGGGACTCTGAAAAGGCTGCAGAGGTAGATGCAGCCCTGGTTGAATGATGTCTAATCTGTGGGACAGGTTTTCCATGGTGCTTAAGCAGAAATGAATGCAGTGGCCTATCCATTTAGAAATGGTTTGCTTTGAAATAGCTACCTCTGCCTCTGCAGAAAATGCCACCAGCAGTTGTTCAGATTTCCTTTGAGGTTTAGTCCTGTCCAAGTAAAATCTAAATTGTCTGTGCACATCTAAGGAGTGCAGTATCCGCCCCTTTGTTCTGTGGATTAGAAAAGAAGGTTAGTAAATGAATGGATTGATTAAGAGCCACACTGGATACCACCTTGGGCATGAAGGTGGGATTGGGCACCCTGACTGCATGAAAGATGAAAATGCTCCACTGCCATAAAAGCCTGTAATTCAGATACCCTTCTTGCTGAAATGATGCTAAGGAAAGCTGTTTTCCAAGAAAGGATTTAACTCTGCACTGCAGCTGACTCAAAAGGAGGAAGAGTGAGTTTTTCCAATACAAAGTTAAGGTCCCATGCTGAAGTTGGGGCTCTCCTGGGTGGTCTTTTTTGGCCTCTGAGGAACTGCTTGAGCAGTGGTGAGAAAAGAGGGTGGTTCTGTGTTGTAATGAGCTGAAATGGCTGAGGTGTGAATTTTGATGGAGGAAAAGGAAAGGCCCGTGAAGCATCTCAGTTAAGTATTGAAGAACTGAGGTAAATGGGCTGCTTAGCCATCCCTTGAGTTTGGTTCAGGGACAGAATCTTTTTCCCTTTTCCATAAGATTTTCTAGTACTAGGCCTCCTTGCCTCCAAATGACATCCAACACTTGTTTACTGAGGGATGGTAATGGGAGATTGAAATTTGCCAGGCTGCCAGTTCAGGGTTTGAAGCTGGGGTGCAGAAGCCTCCTGCTTTACAGCAGGGTAGGGGTCTGAGGCAGGTGCCATGGGGCTAGCAGTGACACACTGTGCAAGAGGGGTACCAGTGTTGGCGTGACTGGCACAATCAGTATCATCCTTGGTTTGTCCGTTTGATCTTTAGTAAATTGGAGGGACAGAGGAAAGGCATAAATGGAATTTTCCAGCTGAAGGACAGAGCATCCACTTTCCAAGCTTTTGGGGGGGAGTCCTTGAGCAGATTTTGTCCAATTGGTAGTTCTTGGAAAACAGGGTTTTTTAAAAAACCCCACCCCGGTTTTCAAGAAGGCAGGTTACCTAGTGATTGG
>NW_025056309.1:0-7776 GCF_019279795.1 Protopterus annectens | reverse complement strand
TTTTTTCCTTTTTCCTGCCTATTTTTAAAAAGGGGGGCCAGGGACGGGACACGGTTTCATAAGTTCATAGGTTCATAGGTAGAAACTAGGCTATCTGCCCCAGGGCATTTATAAGCCCAGCCATAGTGTATTTGGCTTCGGCCCTATTATTATTAATAGATTAGCCTACTGTGCCTCGGTATAAGGTAGGTCACAGAAGGTAGCCGCCCTCTTTAAGATTAGCTGGGTCAGCCCTGTCGGCAGGGACACAGAAGACCGTGGGTGAATTTATGTATTTCCCATCCACGCTGCGTATGTTTGACTGTTAAAAGTAACGGCATGGCAGGAGCAAAATAAATATTCATGCGGGCTTGGGCTGGAGGCGGCAGATTTCCATACTGTGCATCATCCCATGGCGGTACTAGACTTGGACATTACCACCTTGACCGCTCTTGAAATTGATAAACCCCTCGGAGCATCTACCGCTTAGCCACAATCCAGCTCAGAGACAGGAACCAAGAAGTCATGTGGATAGGGAGTCTACCCTCTGCAAGGCCAGTGACCTCAGCACCCCTTTGTGCAGGCCCTTTGTAAAGCAGAGAGAGTAGATGCTGAGAACCATTCCAAGAATGCACATGGACTCCTTTCCACAAAGCTCCAGAAAAGGCATTGTATTGTAGTAAGACCTTTGTGTTCAACATTTTTTGTATCCTGTATAGAAGGTTAAATGTGAAACTACATTATGCAAGTAAAAGCAGTGCTAAAATGAGTTGTTTTTTCTTTGTAAGGGAATTTGCTGATCCTCAGAAAGGAATGCACAGATGCTACTTTGGTCCAGGCACAGGTCTGGGACTGACCTGCTGAGGAGTATAGATGTTACCTTGATGTATGCACCAACTTGTATTCATTTTTTACCATCTAAGTGCTCCAGTGAGGAATTTGAGGCCTTGACTGGAAATTCCTTTTGTCTAGTAACCAGCTGCTGTGTATTTGCACAAAAAAGAGGGTATAAAACCCATGTAAAGTGTGTGTAGAATTGTATCGCCGACAACCAAGAACTTGTGGCAGGTCCCATGGCCAAAATAAAACCTTTCGGCCTACCTTTTGTTGTGATTCTTTCCAGGCAAAAAGAGTATTAAAAATCTTTTGACATTTCCTGGCTCAAGAATCCTTTGGCCACCTCTTCACGGGTACCTATCAGATAAGAGGGAATTTGGAAAACCTGTAATAGGAAAGGGAGAACGCAATCTCGCCCCTTGAACGGGAAGATCTCCTCACCTAAAACGCTTCGTAAGTAGAGGCTATTGTCACTCTTAGATCTTCAACATCCAGTGGACAGTGGACGAACGGCGGAAAGAAAACCGCAGAAAGTAAGAGTAATGTTTTTTTCCTTGTATTGTCTTTTTAAAGAACAAAGGACTAGTCAATATAAAGGAATTTCTTTTGTTTAAATTTTACAAAAAGACCGTAGACCCTAGAAAAGTAAAACAGTTTTTCCTTTTTAAATAAGAAAAAATGGGAATAGGAAGCAGCGTTGTAAGTTAGAAAGGCTGCTTAAAATAAAAGGACTAAGGATGAGGAATATATGTTTAAATTACATCCAAAACTCTTGAAATATATGAAAATGGAAGAAAAAATTATGGGTTTAGTGGAAAATCTTTGGGCCAGATCAGAATGTCAAAAAATCTATGGAGAGACCCGCGAGGGACACAGTAGGAGGTAAGGTTAAACAAAAAAAGGTGGTAGGATTTCCAAGTGCGTAAAATGGTTTCAGAAGAAGTTAATAAGAGATATATATAAGGAACAATTTTCAAATATGGGAAGTAGTGGTTTGAGTGCAGTAAAAGGTGCATTTTTGTCCACAAAGAAAGATGATCTAAATACCCATTGTTAATCTGTCGGGAACCGACAGCCCCACCCTTCTTTGTATCCAGAAGTCCCTAAAGATATGGTCGGCCCACCCCAGTATCAAAAAAGAAAGAAGCAGTAAAATCAAGAAAAGGTGTCCCTCCGAAGCCTTTACAGGAGGCAGAGAAGTAAAATAATACCTCCATAGTTTGGTACAAAAACAAAAGCAGAGAGACTCTGGAACTACGAAATCCAATCATAGTATACAAATCAGAGTAAAACAAAAGAAGCTAAGGTACATACCCCAAGTCCACAGACTCATATATATCCCCCTTTACATGCAGGAAAATATCTTGAGAAAAGAAAAGAAAACAGGCTCAAACCTTACGGTGAGCGGGATGAAACACTTATGTTAATTAAAGCCCGGCCCAAATAGGTAGAGGAAGGGACGCAGAGGTAGAGGGAGAGGGAATGTAGGACATTTTGAAGATTACGTAAGGCAGACAAAAGAGAGGGGAATGTTTAAATGTAGTAGCGGGCATTTCAAGTAAGATTGCCTGAATCCCTGGAAATCCAATTGCTGCTCCAAATCATAGTTCATCATGACTATATATAATGGCAGCACGGACAATCGACCTGTGGGTGCTGAGGTCGACTGGCAAGTCAGTAATACAAAAATGAGAATGATTTTGAGAAGGAATAAAGAAGGTAAAAGTGGAAATGTAGGATGGGGAGAATGAAGTGACTGGATTTTCAGATGCGAAAGCAATATCAGGTTGTGCCATCAGGTAACAGCTTGGCTGTAAAATCTTGGCGTGAGGCACAAATCCCATTAATACACTCAAGTGGAAGGGAAGGATGTAGAATTTTTGTGTGATTCAGGGCCCTTCTGTATCCTGCTAAAACCTCCTGTGCCATCTGGATGCAACTTCTGATGACTAATATAAAGCGTCAAAAGCAGCCAATGGCTGCATTTATAAAGGTTAAACCACTATCTAAACCCTTATGGTTCACAGACCTGAAACCAACCAAACTACGTGGTTTCAGCCATTATTTCCAAAATTTGCCCTGTAAACTATTAGGAGTATTTGATGCACGTGTTTGGTATAAAGCAATCGTACTGGGGATTCCAGCCGTTCATAGAAACCTCAAGATGTTATGTTGCAGGGTGTAGGTGATTTACACTACTGGTATAGGTAATGATCTGTCAAACTGGACCACAAAATGTAAACAGCCAACTACTCACCTTGGGCAATATGTGACACAACCGCCAGCAGCTAAACAACTACACTGTACAAATGTATCACAGAAAGTGTAGGACCCGTGACGACAAATATGAAGAGCAATTCTTTTAAACACAAGGTCAAAAACCGTCAAGCGCAGTCTACAAAAAAGATAAAGAAGTTACCTTTTTCGCACAATTCTACGGTACGCCGCGTTCTGTAACAAGTGCGGGGAAGAACAAATGGCATGGTATCTGGTGGAGAGGAAAGTTTCGAGGGCTAAAATGACGGCAGAACAGCTGGTACAAGGCGCATACAGGTACAAAGACTAAATTGGTCACCTGTGGCTAGACCAACAGTGCACCTCCTGCTGGAAGATAAAATTAACGCCACCCGGGAGAGGGGCCATTCTGACTATATCTCCTAACCCTCAAGAGGGAAGAATTAAAGTTACACCCAATAAAGTTGTAGACTCTTATGGTCCCAAGGGCAACATGACATTGGGCTACATTAAGAACAGTATGTGAAGGTTAAAATAACCCAAAGTCCCATTTTAGACCTCACAAGCGCCAGGTATCCTAAGTAAAAGGCATAAAGGTATCTCCTACCAAAGTGATCACGGCTCTATTACAAGCTGGGTTTTAATTCCATGCACAGACTGTAGCCACACCCCTTGTTCCCAGTAAGGGAAAGTATCCCGGATGGGGTCTGAGAATGGTACAGGATCTGCAGGTTGTGAATGCTGCTGTGGTACCACACCCTTTGTAAGTGGTCCCAGATCCATCTGTTGTGTTAAATGATATTCCCTTCCCACAGATAAGTATTTTTCTGTCATTGATATCAGTAATCCATTTTTTCCATCCCTCTGCCAGGAAGCTAGTAGGCTCAGCCCCGCTTTTCGTTCATGAGCGTTTTCGGCACACCTGCCAATAAAAGCTGCCTTCAGGGATATTGTGAAAGCTCCCCAGCAATCTTTCGCTACAAGGCAAGAAATGCCGCACCAAACTGGCACACAGTTTCAACCGGAGTACGGCTGTCATCTACTGTTATGCGCCGCGGGACGCATTATCTTACTGGCTGCACCCTGAGGCTTTCGTCTGTAAGTCCTAAACTATTCGGTTATTGCATTTCTTTGCGAATATGCGTTAAACAAATCTAAATTACAATTTTGTAAAGTTGAAGTACTATATTCAGGCTATACCATTCAAATGCTGGTGGTGACAACTAGATAGCTGTAGAAAGAAGCTATTTTTTACATGGCACCAATGCCCAGTACAAAAAAAAGAAGTTTGATGTCATTTTAGGAATAACTAACTCCCTTGTCGTAGTTGATTCCCACTATGCAGAGGGAAGGGAAATCCACTTTCAGAACTTTTGCATCTTCCCAGCAGCACATGACGCTGCAAATGGACATCAGATAAAGGCAATACAGGCATTTACTAGGTAAAACAATTGATAGTGCAGGATCTGCAAATGACTCCTTAGCTTCCCTGACCATACAAAACCTTTGTTCAGACAAGTGATTGTGGGCAGGGCTTTATGACATCGCTAAGTCTCTTACTAACCTATGGGGATAAGGTTATTGAGACCATTAGCTTTATTCCAGGTAATGGACACAGTGGGTACCTGTACTGCTGCCACACTGTGCGTACAAGCAGTAGTCACAGCGCACTGGCCGCAGGTATGCCTGCAACCCTAATTTTGTTTCATGACCTTACCTTACGAAAATCGCACCTGTCGTGGTAATAATACTTGCCAGGATAAAGCTACCCTAGCAGACATTTGTCCCGTATGACAACATTGTTATCACAACCACATGACCATTGAGCGATGCACTACTCTTGTAATCCAGCCAACGCTTGCTGGCCTAAGAAGCCGGTGAGACGGGTGCCCCTCACGTGCGGTAAGGCGTTTAGACTTAATATACCCCTGTCTTACCAGCACAGACCTTAAGGATCAACCCCTATAAATTCAGATTGACCCCGTTTGTAGATGGTCAGTACCGCAAGAACAGGCAGGTATTACAGCACAAGTGGGTTATATGCAGTCAGCTACAACTGAGACTAAGGTACTCAAAGGCAAACCTTCCCCAGGAACCCGTCCGCTATGGCTGAATTGATTGTTTTGACCAGTATACGTACCCATTTCCAAGGATAAGGCAGTTACCATCTACACACAGATAGCCGGGGTATGCGTTTTTCCACGGGTCCACATGTCTTGCACACAGCAATGGAAAAATAGGGAATGGTTACTGCCTCAGGAGAGCGAAATAAACCCACAAGCGATTTAATTTTAGCTCTGCCACAAGCTGTCCAACTGCTTACGGATTGGCCATCTGTAAGTGCGAAAGCACACACACAAATGCGATCCGTATCATCTACTTGAAATGCAAATTAGGCTGACAAACTGCAAAAGTGTAGCCTTAACTCCTACTCTCTTTGCACCCCGCCAGACCACATTGAAGGAACTTCATCCTACAGAGATAAATTTGATCTACAAACTTTGTAAGCAATGTGCAGCAGGAACTTAGTAAGCAGTCTTGTAAAACACAGCTGCATGTGGTTAAATACATATGGGGCTATTCAGAAGCAAGGAGTTTTTGTAGGTCCAAGGATAAGTACATGTCTTGGCTACAACAAACCTTTTTAGGTATGCCTCATTATGACGCAGAGACACCCATCTCTATCTGGGCCCTGCTGGGCGCGGTTCAATGACCCAGCAAATCTCCCTTCCTGGACCAAGGCTTTGCAGCATATGCTGTAAACGACATTTTGTTTACCAGCCAAGGCTTTGTGCACCATAACACCCGGTGGTGGTATCGACCACCCAGCAGCTTCCCGCCGCCTCCGTGAGATCCATTCTCACACCTGTAAGGATTTTATTGAACTAACCTGTTCAACAAAAAGCTTTCATTTGTGGCTAGTCATTATTGATGTGCTTTACAAAATGGGCTAGAAGCTTTTCCAGTAACACATCCAGATGCCCTGTCGGTAGCCAAAGGCCCTGCATAAAATACACATATTATCCCCTCATTAAGTGGGCTACCCACATGTATCTATTCCTGATAATGGCATCACTATTTCATGAACCAAGCTATTCAAAAGCGTACACCGCTTTTTCCGTAGGATCAAGTTAAAATATCGCTCACCCACAGTCGCAGGGTTGGTTGAAAGCCATAATGGCATTTCCCTCAAAGGCAAGTTACGAACTCATGGCCACATTAATATCAGTCTTGATAAACGCTTTACCCTCTGGCACTCCTGTCTATGTGTACCACCCCACCCCCGCAAGTCACACCCATTTGAACTATTATAATGAAGACCTTATTAAGACATTCCACAGTGGCAAAAATCTTTGCCTGGCGGAATGAGGTGAAGAGATAGTAGATTACATGAGGAAAAATTTTTGCTGACAAAAACTAACAAATTCTCTAAATCTAATGATTGCTTTTCAGACCGTAGAAAGAACAACAGGGTCCTTGAAAAGTGTCCAGGGAAACTGAGGAACACCTTCGATTAGGTAGTAATCTTGTTTCAGGCGAATATCTGACTATTGTAGTGCGCAATGCAAATACCGAAGCGAAGTAGTCTTCTTCCTAACAAAAAAGCATTCCAAACCAATTTTTCCTTTGTTGTTAATAAGTGTGATTGTTACTTTTCTGTTTTGGCCGCTTTTACTTTCAAACTAAATCCAGCTTTCAAGTGAAGAGAGATGAAAATACAGCTTGGCATCCACCCTTAATAATGCACTGCTACATACAACATACACATGCTTCTATTCTTAATACTAAATTGTTGGATACGCCGTAGCGCTATCCCTACTGTACATGGTGTGGCCTGAAGTACAGTCCCTTTGGGGGCAAAACGGATACATGGACTAATTTACTACGTTTTGAAACTTCAAACGTAGGCCTTAGAAGGGACAAAATAGCACTACCCCCTCAAGGGTCACCAGAGAATGGAACTGTATGTTTCCAGAGATCTGGTACTATTGGATGGACAATGTAATGTAACCATAATTCATAACTGTACACAATAGATGGCTGTGCGTAACGAAGCTTCAAGCCTATAAGAGTGCTTATTAATAGTACACAGGGGTTTATTAATGTCACAAGCTTTTGAAAAAAATGTTATCTGTGTATGATCTTTGTTTAAAGGATATAAGCAAGACAAAGGAAATCATTCTATTCCAGTAAATATCACCCCAAAGTGAAATTTATGATTGTTATTTTATCTGTGGTAAAAAAGCATACAAAATGTGGTTACCAAGGAATTGGTCAGGCAGTTGTTTTTTTGCTATTTAGCACCAGCTATAAGACGCATTACATTTTTTCTTTCCCAAGGGGTAAAGTACAAAATGTAATGCTGCTAATAAACCTGTTAATCCTGTAGGTAATGTTGATGCATCCTGAATCTATCAACATTTGGTCATCTACAGTGTAGCAGCAAGGGACTATCACACACATGGACTTGGGCAGTAATGATAAAGTTATTTCCTGGGCTGGTATCCTTCCAGCTGCATGTGTGGGACAGTAAAATGCATTTGGGAGCATAGAAACCGTCAAATAAAACTGTTAGAAACTCTAAGCAATGCAACTTTTCTGGCGCTTAGAATTGCGGGACGGATGAGTTAACTGCAATGAGGACTGTAGCGCCAGGTAAATTCCGTATGGCTACCGATTTCAAATCTCTAGCAGCCGCAAAAGAGGTGGACTTGTAGTGTTGTT
>NW_025056308.1:0-7420 GCF_019279795.1 Protopterus annectens | reverse complement strand
GCAGAAATGCCAAGAGGCAGAGGTCAATCTAGGGGTGCCTACAGGGACGCAGTGGCAACCTACCAACCAGAGAAGTACTGCCACAGAATCAACTACAACCACTTCCACAGGCAGACACAATGACTTGGCTCTAGTTCCTACCAGGGAACAACTGGAAGCACCCTTGGAAAACTAGCCTTATTCTACAACTGGCATTACATTACAGGAGACAAATGGACTTTACAAACAATAGAAAGGCTACAGGTTTCACTTCCATACTCTACCAAAAGAGAGGAATGCCAAACCTACCACCAAGCCAAAAACAGAGCTCTAAGACAAATCAACAACTTACTAAGGATGAGAGCTATAGAAGAGGTGCCACCTATGGAACAAGGCCAAGGATTTTACTCCAGGCTTTTCCTTGTACCAAGAAAAGAAAATCAATGGAGACCTATTCTAGATTTGTCCGCTGAACACATACCTCATTGTTCCAAAATTCAAAATGCTGACCCTCCAGCAACTTCTTCCCATGCTGGGCAAGGAGTCTTGGCTGGTGACTCTAGATCTCAAGGAGGCATACCTGCACGTCCCTATACGACCAGATTGCAGAAGACACCTCAGATTTCTTGCAGGATCAGAGCATTATCAATTCTCAGCATTGCCTTTGGCTTATCTACTCGCCCAGAGTATTCACAAAATGCCTGGCATCAGTAATTGCTCATTGCAGACTTCAGGGAATTCAAATTTACTCATACCTGGACGACTGCCTAATACAAGCGGACAACAAGGCAAAGTTAACAAAAGATTTGGAAAATGTCATACAACTGTTGCAAGCCTTGGGATACACAGTCAACATGCAAAAGTCAAGACTAGTACCATCCCAAAGGATAACATTCTTGGGTGCAGAATTGGACACATCAACGCAGATGGCTTTTCTCACAGAAGAAAACAAAAGCAACTACCAGTCTATTCATGACATTAACAACACAAACTCAGCTTACTGCAAGGAAAGTCCTGCAAGCCCTGGGCTACATGGCATCCTGCATAATATTGGTTCCATGCCAGGCTGCATATGAGAAAGCTACAATGGTATCTAAGGAATGTATGGTCTCAACACAAGCACAGTCTAGAAGCCCAGATTCCATAATTCCATGCCTGAAGCAAGAATTCCTGTGGTGGGCTCAGGCCTGTCAGTTGAACAGAGGCTTGCCTTTCCACAAACCACATCCAAGCCAGACCATCACCACGGACGCCTCAGACCTAGGATGGGGGCACACATGGTGGCAAGTGATACAAGGCCTATGGACCCAAGACCAGCTGAATCTACACATAAATCTAAAGGAGATGCTGGCAGTGAAACATGCGATCCAGGCATTCAGACCACTCCTTCAACAGGGTCATCTGCTGATAAGGACGGACAATACCACAGTCATGTGGTACATCAACAAACAGGGAGGTACACATTCATATCCTCTATGCCGGATGGCAATGGACCTGTGGAATGTGGCCCTGAACCTCAACATTCAACTTCAGGCCAGATTTGTACCAGGAAAAGAAATTCTCTAGCAGACACCTTAAGCAGAACTACCACGGATGCTCACGAATGGATGCTGCATCCAGATATCTTCAAAGCCATAACAAAGAAAGGAGGACTACCACAGATAGACCTGTTTGCCTCCCCACAATCACCAATTGAAGAAATTCTGCACAGAGCATACCACCCACTTGCTTGGAGGGTGGACTCCTTTCCTTCAGCTGGAAAACCTGACAGCATATGCATTCCACCTCTTCCTTGATGTACAAAGTTCTACTGAAGATCAGAGGATCAGCCAAGGGTAATTCTGATAGCTCCAGACTGGCCGAGGCAACATTGGTACCGCTACTGAGAAGCATGTCTCGGACACAGCATGGCATCTACCTCTATTTCCCTTACTACTAACACAGGACAACTACAAGATCCTACATCCAAACTTGAAAACACTGCAGCTAGCTGCTTGGAATATTGCATTAAACAAAATAACCCAGGTTTATCTCAGAGGGTTAAGGACATTATCCTGGAGGCGCAGACCCTCCACAAGGAAGACTTATTCAGCCAAGTGGAAAAGATTCCTCATTTGGAGTGCAGCAAAGGAGAAAATGTCTCATTGGCAAACATAGCACACATCCTGGAATATTTAGCAGAGCTGTTCCACAATGGCCTGTCTTACTCCTCCATTAAGATTCATGCATCAGCAATTTCAGCAGAATACAACATGGATCCTCCTGTCTTCTCTCATCCTCTACTCAGGAAGTTCTTGAGAGGAATCAAAATGTAAAGCCTCCAAGGAAACCACCTTTACCTACATGGGATCTCAACTTTGTGCTGGAAAAGTTAACACTTCCCCCCTTTTGAACCAGCAGCAACAGCAGAATTATAATTTTTGTCTTGGAAAACTGCTTTCCTGCTAGCAATTACTTCAGCAAGAAGGGTATCTGAGTTACAGGCATTAATGGCAGTACAACCCTTCCTTATCTTCCATCAGGACAGAGTCTCTGAGAACTAACCCTTCCTTTATGCCAAAGTGGTTCCAGAGTATCATTGAACCAAGCATTCATTTACCTACATTCTTCCCCAACCCACAGAACAGGGGGAAAGACTGCTATACCTTGGATGTGCACAGACAATTACGCTACTATCTGGACAGAACTAAGACCAGCAGAAAAACTGACCAGCTTCTGGTAGCATATGCAACAGGAATGCAAGGAAAAGCAATATCAAAACAGACAGTCTCAAAATGGATAGGAAATTGCATTCAATTTTGCTACTCTTTTCATGGAAAGACAACTCCTGATAATATCAGACCTCATTCCACAAGAGCTACAGCCACCACTACAGCTTTCCTACGAGGAGTGGCTACCAAAGACATTTTAGAAGCTGCTACTTGGAGCTCCGTGCATACTTTTGCCAGCCATTACAATCTTCCTTATACTCCAGATCCCGAGCAGGTTTTGCAACTGCTGTTTTGCAAGGGATCTTAACTATACACCATCATTATCTTAGTGCCTCCCCCCCCCAGTTTGGCTATGGTATTCTACCCATATGTTAGGACTGCAGATGCATCCTTGAAGGACATAGTACAGTTTTGTACCTACCATAAATGTAGATGTCCGATGGGTATCAGGTCGGGATTACCCACCTCCTTCCCTCTGTGGTATTCCTAGGGTATTTACCCCTTTTAGCTAGCTATATATATATATATTTTTTTTTTGCTTCTACTGTTTGGAATTTTTTGCATTTATCCAAATTTAGCCTTCTAGAGGGCACCTGGCATCTGGGGCAAGAAACCTGGGGAAAAATGGTGGCTGATGCCTTTATCCCCAAAAACAGCAGCTATGATGTCAAAGGGGACATCAGCCAGGCCAGACCCAGACTTTGGAATGCCGACAAGGGCTGCCTGAGGCAGGACAACCCATATGTTAGGACTGCAGATGAAACATCTTTTTGGTAGGTACAAACTGTACTTTTTACCACCATAAATGTAGATGTTTTATTCACTGTTGCAGTCCGGGACCCCCCCCCCTTTTCATTGTGGGACTTATCTGTACTTCTGTTCTATACAACTTATGTGGTGTATTTGTTTGTAGATGAAGGTAATTTTTTGTTAGTGCATTTTTTATAACAGTATTTAGCCACCTTTTTGGGGACACCTGACATCTCAAAAAAAACTGGAAAATGACTGATCTTTTATACCCTGACTGCGCCAGGGAAAGGACAAAACACGGGACTTTATTCCCGGGCCTGCCAAAGATAACTGAACTGCAACAGTGAATACATTTTAACATCCACATTTAGGGAGGTACACAACTGTATTTTTCAGGACTCTGCTCACCTTCCAGTACTTTCTAGAGCATCCTGGGGGATCCTTTTTGAAAGCATACATGCAAGAGGAAAACCCCCCAGAGGAATACAAAAGCAGACTTTGAATAAAGAAAACCCCCTTGAGGATGTCTTTTGAAATATTTAAACCCTTTTGAGACAAAAAGGTGTTTGGCCTTTTTTCCCCAGAGCAGGCTCAGAAACATCTTGGATAGTCCTCCTGGTGGACAGGATAGCTCTCTTACACTGAACCAAAGGGTCCTGATGTCAAAAGCCAAGCCCGACCTGACTACCTTTTCACCAAAGATCTCCCCCTGGGCAATCCCCCCGTAGATTATGTGGTGGCAAACCCCCAAGAAAGAACTTGCTGATCACATTTCTACAGGATTCCTAGTACTTTTTCAGGGTGTTGGACATTTGGGGATGTTTTGTCATCAACCTTGGGGATTTTTTTCACATGTCAAAATTTCAGAGGGGCCCTTTTTCCAAAGCCCTGTCTAATGTCAGCAGAGGATAAGAAATGTTTCTTAACTGATCACCCCACAGTCCCCATTGAATTTTATGGCTTGTTTCCCCTCTCATAGGATTTTCAAGAGCTGATGGTTCAGGAAAAAATGAGAGATGGCCTTTATGTATCTTTACTTTTTTTCATGCTTTTTGGAATCAGGTGCCAGCTTTTTAAACCCCAAAGGGTGCCTTGAACCAGATTTGGGAAACATTTTTTGGGGTTTTAAGGCCTTTCCAGGGCTCCTAACAGGTCCCCCTGGCAGAATTTTTAAATAGATCCCCCCCTTTTGGAAGAGAAGGCCCCCAAAAAACTTTTCAGAGGTTCCTTGAGAAACCCTGCCAACCCCGGGGTTCCCTGTGAAGGAGTTATCCCCGCCCATAAACTGGACAGCCATAAAAAGGAGGGGGCAAAGGATTATTTCTAGAGACTGTTATGTACCCTTTTCCTTACAGCCCCCTAATTGATCCACAGAACTTAAATATTCCACCCAGTCAACGAAAGGCAGCAACTTGAAGCAGAAACCCGGCCAAAAGTCATCCAAATGGCCTAGACCCGGGATTTGGACCACACTCCAGGTTCTTTTTGTTGCCAAAGAAAAATGAGGACCTGAGACCTGTATTGAATCTCAGCAACGTAAACCAGTATATCCAAACATTCCAGGTTCCGAATGTTCATGTTCAAGTCCATTCTACCACTTTTGCGCAAGAACAATTGGATATGCTTGATAGGTCTCCAGGATGCATACTATCACATCAAAATAGGCAGGTGATCCAGGAGGTTTCTTCGCTTTTGGCTGTGAGCCAGTCATTACCAACTCAGAGCACTGCCCTTTGGTCTTACCACAGCCCACAGGGTGTTCAAGTGCATAGCAGTAGTCGCAGCTCACCCAAGACTGCTGAGATTCCATGTGTTTCCATACCTCAAAAAATGGCTCATCTCTGCTTCCACCAGGCCTCTACTAATTCAAGCCGGGGACTGTTTGCTCCTGCTGTGTCTTCAGCTGGGCATCACAGTGAGCTACGCCAAGTCTCAACTGCCCCCACTCATGTCCTGGAGTTCAATGATGCTCATCTGAACAAAGTCACTCAAATTGCAGTCTTACCACACTCAAGAACAAGTACCATACAGAGTCCAGCATCTCACATTCTCTCACTACCTTCCCATTAGCAAGGTTGATTTTACACCTCGTAAGATCTGTGGCAGCTTCCATAACTCTAGCACTCCTATCAAGATATTACATGAGGGAACTGTGATAATAGGAGGTACTGCCAGCCATGCTAGGGTGAAGTAGGGCAGTGGATTTAAGACTTGTGCCAGCACAGCTAGCTGGAATTTTGTGAATAATTGTCCTTTGTGTATCAAGCTGCTTTGTACAGATGCTTGTGCTGAAACTGTATTTGTGAGCTTTGCTTGTGTTAATTGTGCTAAAATGTATCAACAGTGCACCTTGCTGAAATGAAGAGAAATGTGCCTGTGTTATGTTATCTGAATTAAATGTGTATGTTTTTAATATAGGACACTGGCACAGCAATGGTTAACCAACTGGCTTATTTAAAGAAAAATAAGGGAAATGTAAATGAGCTGTTAGGTCATTGAACGGTACCCCACAGTGCTGAGTAGGACCGGAGCTGATGAATTTGGGACAGAGCCTTTGTTCATTAGCTAGGTGAAACGAGAGGGGAGGCCTCCAGGCACTGCCATAAAAGCTCTAAATGTGTATTGTAGCAGTCTGCTAAAGTCTCATCTCAAACGTCAAAGGAGATATTGTGAGAACCTAGCATCAGGTGACCAGATGAGGTCATTCTGCAAGTCATCTTGGATATTTTGTTTTACACGGAGTAGTCTTACAATATAGAGTATTCTGTTTGGGAGCCTGAATAGAAAGACTGCTCATGTATTTCTTCTTGTGTTGCTTAAGTAAGTTATTGGGGAACAGTATAATTCTCTCAGATTCAGTCAGGAATGTAGTGAAGCTTAGTTTAAAGATTGTTTTTCTTTGTATGAGTCTGTCCATTAATGCTGTTTTCAATATTTCTATGATTTGAACTCTGTGGTTTACTGTAAATATATATTCAATATTTTCATGTGTTTATTATTAAATGCATTTAAAACTTTTATTGTGGCTTGTTTTGTATAGAGTATCTAACATTTGAGGTACATATTTATTTGGTGACACTGTATGGGCCACTCCAGACCTCCCTCTTGGTGAACTATTTGTATTAGATTAAAATCACACAGTAAACTTGGGCATCCTTTGTTAAGGCCTTTGAGTAGCTTATTGTGGGTCTCAGTGATAACTGTCTTAAGCAGAAGAATGCAGTGCCTTTTCCCTTTTGGGGGTTTTTAGCAAATCAAATCCTCAACATTTGTCCAGCTACTTACAGAGATGCAGAAGTGGATTTACAGATGTTTGAGGACTTTTGCAGGCTGAGGACCAAACTCTGTAGCTGTACCAGTGGTTGTTCTAATCTAGAGAGACAGAAAGAGACATCTAAACCTGTGTGCTCAAGAAATTACTTGCAGAGACCATCTGAAATACTGAGTTATCCATTTGTATTCCAAATCTCCCTGTCCAGTCAGTGGTTTCAACCTTGATGGCCACTAGACAACTACTCAAACAAGTGACAAAAACCCTGCTTCTGCAAGACAAATACTGCAACCTTGGGGTTCATGGCCTCCTTTCTTCTAATTCCATATGCAAGACTGCATATGAGGAAACTACAGTGGTATCTAAAAAACCTATGGTGTCAACATTCTCAATCTGAACAGATTCCATTTATACCTTTCCTAGAGTTCCTTTGGTGGCAGAGGCCTGCCCCCAAACAAGGGATACCTTTTCACCACCCGTGCCCAAACCCAACAGATGCATCAGACTTTCATGGGGGCTCACCTGGCAGGGAAGTGCATTCAGGGCAAATGGAACCCAAGACAAATGCACCTGCATATCAATCAAAATGTTAGCTGTACAGAATGCTCTGACAGCTTTCAAGGACCACATTCTTCCAGGACAGTTAATGGTAAACGGACACACCACTGTTATGTGGTACTAAACAAGCAGGGGTACCAATTCCCCCTTA
>NW_025056307.1:0-7785 GCF_019279795.1 Protopterus annectens | reverse complement strand
AATTTGTTGTAAAAGATTGTCTTGAAGGATGTTTGAAAAATTAAAATCAGGACATTTTTCAGAAGGCATAGAATAAAATCCTGAAATGTGTTTCATCTATGTTATTCTACTGAGCACTATTCCTGGGAGGACACATTTCTAGCCTATTACACTAACATGAAAGTTAATTAGTAGTCATCACTCCCTCCCCATAAGAAGTCATGTCAATTTAGAAACTACTCCAATCACAGAACGTAAAGATTTACTTCCCAATACACCGCCCTGCACACTGGCAATGACAGCAAACTCCCTTATAAAACTGGCACCAGCTACATGAAATACCACACTGCAAGAAAGACTCTTTACAAACCTCATAAAAACACATAGCTCTGTCCCAACAGTATCAGTGATTTGAGAGTCATAGTTAAATAACCTTTGTCTCTTTATCTAGGTCTACTTTATGACTGCATTTAAAAGCTTCTGAATCAGTCGAATACAATTCTATGCAAAACCAGGGTAACAAGTGAAATGCTTAATATGTCGCGTAACGCACTCAAAATCGGAAAATTCAAAATCTCGATCATCTCATAGTTGGCACAACCCCACTGCCTGCACAACATACCACCCACCTAAACACAGTAGTAAAAAATAAATTACATATTACATCTTCAACCAAACCCTCTACTTCTAATCCCTAAAGTAAAGCACTAAAACCCTACTTAACCCCTGTACACTAAACCTCCTACATACACAACTACATTCTATGTGCACTATCCTTTAACCCCTCCCTAACCCTAAGGTCTGGTAACACTGCGACACTTGAATTCTACTGAGCTATACCCAAACAAACTAAAGCCATTCTACACACATACAGGCCTTAACAAAACCCTACACTAATTACCTGTCTAGGCACCTGCTACCTAACCTGCACCTTAACCATAAGGTCCTGTGAATTATCGCAGACACTTACCTATACAGAGCTATTCTCCTGGGTAGATGGGCCAACTATGCGTAAATTGTACCGATAGGCTTCCACTTTCACTGTTAAGTGCATTCGATGTGCCTCGCATTTCACTCTTTGTTATGTGTCAGCTGAATCAGGTCCAACCTGATTAGCTTTCACGGGACTAAAGTAGTCCCTCTTTGCATCCCAAGTCCAATTAATTCAATCTTCTTTTTCAAAAGTCGAGCAAACATAAAGTGTCTAACAGTTTCCTTCCCTCAGATGCTCATTTCCCATCTTTTCTCTCTTTTCCCCATCCATGTTGGGTTTCTTCCTCCATTCTGCTTTAATGCTTTTTCCAAATATTCCCTGTCCATTCCTCAGCTTCACCGGCTTTCACATATCCACTTCACATCATTCGCCAGTAGAACTCCCCATCTTATGCATCAAAGTTTAGCAAACTGGCATAAAAGTGGAAGCAGTACCCACAACCCTCTTCTCTACAGGTATACCCACCCCCATAACTACATAGAACAATCCCATCATCCCTTTGCATTTGTATTAGACATGTGACGGTATAGCTCAATCGGGTTTATATATCTGTCCCTTCATTGTTGTTATCATCCTCTAGTAAGCCTTGGTCTCTTTTTCAGCCTCAGCTTCTCTCTGCCTATATGCAAGCCCTATACTTTTCCCACTATTACCTTTTTGTTCTATTATGTTACTTTCCTATATCATTTTAGCAGTATTAAGTTAATTGGCTTACATGCTTGTCTAACTTGCCATTTGCTTAATTTTAACTTTATGTGATCACATGCATACTAAATATGTACAAATTAAATTTGCAACTCTGCATGGAATCCTGTGTCTGTGTTTGTCACATATTATTGTTCATATATTCTGAATATGTATATATTAAGTTTGTAACAATCAGTTGTAACTTTGTAACACGTACAGCCTGGTAACTCTTCCAGGTGTTTTTGCAGTTGCATCCCTACTTATGCCTTTAGGCATATAATATAGTCTGTTTGTATTTGCTTTAATAATTCTAAAACCATGCCACATACACGTTATTGAAATATTTCATCTTAAAGATTACATGGTGGGCAACACAACTACAATTAGATTTGACCTCACCCTAATGCTGCTTAAAATATATATATTAGTTGCTGTTTGTATTTCAATATCATCATATATTTTTTTTTATTTTTCTAAATATCTCATCAACCAAATAACAGCTGCATAACTGCTTAGCTCATATGAAAGCTCACAGATGGATGAACAAAATGCTGCTAACACAATGTGTGTAGCTTGAGAGTTTTTTTAAGCTGTTTTCAAAATACTATACCATTAATGACTTATAAAATCCAGTTTAAGACATATATTCTAATGAACATTGCTACTGTAAAGACTCATTTGTGTTGAATAGTATACAATTTGCATTTCATTTTTACCCCTTATGGGCTCAGCAATATGAGCATTTGTTTTAAACGTGAAGCCATAACTTCATTTTGTCTAAAAGCTCACCATGCAATCATTGGGAGTTAAGAGTAGAAACATTCAGAATTCCACTGTGATGTGTATCTCTTACCTTTTATTGCTCATATTGTCACAATTCATTTTCTAACCTATTTGGCCGTTATCATGCATAAAAATAGGTCATGGAGTGATTTATCTAACTGGTAAACAAAAATAAAAGTAAAATAAAATCAAATAAAAAGAGAAACTATTTGAGACAAATATATATAAACTAAAGAAATACACGAAGGTACATTTTTTTTTTCAATTTTGGTCCAGGCAGGTAAAAATAATCTGTTTTATCTACTGTATTTACTTTGTGGATACTTTTAATGTAGTAAGTTATATACTTGTTGTTTGTTTGCTTGTTATTTCCCTGGAAGCTAATTCACCTAATACGCAACTTCTCAGCGCTTCTGTGGATCACTAGTGATATCTGCATTGCTTACTGTACTTATTTCCTTGTTTCACTTGAAAGAAAGTTACTGTTTGTCGTTTTTGCATTTAGTTACTTGTATCACATTGCACTCAAGTTACCTGGCACTTGCTCACTAAAGCAATTATATAAGTCAGCACTAAAAATTAAAAGCACTACACCCTCACTCCCCACTGGCCCTTGTTTTCACCAAGGATTTCCAATATTATTCTAGCATGTCCAAAGGTCATTTGTCAATCTCCTCTCCGGTCCAGCTGGTGAATCTGGGAATCTTGAGGCAATGTTATTAACTGCCTCATGTACACAGACAACCCCTCTCCTCCTCTAACATAACACAAATATTTCATGAGAGAGATGCAGCTATTTAGCCAAACTGAGGCTGAGCTCTCTCAACTCAGGACTGGCAAGACCAGACAGGAGGAGAAGGCAACCACACACCACAAACCAGCCTCACATAATGCTACCACTCCACTGAATCAAACACATAAACACACAAAGACATACTCGAGGCTCTGAGTAAAATTTACCTAAACAGCAGAGGCCTCCAAAGCAGACACACCCAAACAACTGCTACCAAGACACCCCACAAGCAACACATAAACCACAAAAGTAGTGTGCAAGCAGTCACAGCCCTTAAGGCCAACACAACACCAAACATACTTGTCATAGGTGACTCCATAGTCAGACACACTGACGTCCCACTCACCAGGCTGAACAAGGAGAGGGTCACAGTAGCTGCCTATCGGGCGCCAGAATCCACACATAACACAAGCACTGGGTCACTCCACGGCAAGTACAAATATGACACAGTCATTGTCCATGCTGGTGTGAACGACCTGAGACGTACCTCCTGGACTACATGAAAAGAGACAGAGGAGTTTCGATTATGTAGCCCAGGCAGGTATGACCCTAACCCTGAGCAGTATCCTTCCTTCACCAAGAATGATGCCACAATATAGAGACAAGATGATCAGCTTTAACAATTGGCTTAATGTCTGGTGTCATTCAAAGGGGATCCAGTGTTCTGTCTGCCTGGGATGACATGCTTGACAAGCCACGCTAAGTTTGCAAGGGACGGCTTGCACCTGTCACCCCTGGATTCCGGATATTGGCCAAGGCTCTGCCACCCATAGTGCCTTTTTAGGCAAGGCTCAAATTCTAAACCTACCACCCTAGAAATAAAAATGGGAAGAAACTGAGGGTAATGCTGCTCAATGCCAGAAGTCTAAATCTCAAAATGCACGCACTGAGGCCCTTCTCAGTATGGAGAACATCGATGTCTGTGCTGTAACTGAAACCTGGTTCAAGGCTCCTGAGAGCACCCCGCACTATTAGGTTTTACCTCATATCATGCCTCCGCCCCAAAACCCGACCACACCACAAAAGGAGGGGTGTATCCATATTCATAAAGGATACCCACACCTCCAGGTTGGTGGCAACGCATGAAGCTCGAAACCATCCAGGTGCAACTAACCATAGGCAAAACTGTTTCTACAAATTGTAGCATGCTACAGGCCACCCTCTCAAACTCAGGAACCCCACACAGCCTTCCTGAAGACACTGGAGGGTATAAATGTATTCTCCAAACACCATCATATTGGGTGACTTCAACTACCAATATAGACTGGGAACATTACTCAAGCCCTAACCTTCTAGTCCAACGTATCCTGGAGTACATAAATTAAATGCCATGGAACAGCTAGTCACTGTTCCCAATGAGAGGAGAAAAATATACTAGATCTCATTGTCACAAACATGGGGACAAAATGCTCCACATCGGAAGTATATCCCTCATTGGTGAGATCTGATCATAAACTAATCTCACTGGAAATCCACATCCCGCCCCCACCCCAAACAAAAAAGACCATAGTGAAGAACTTCTCTAAAGCAAACTTCACACTACTCAAGACTGGTGTGGTATCCTTCAAGGCCCCTGAGCCAGAGGAAACCACAACCCAAGCTGCGAAGCCCTTACAAATGCCTTCTATGAACACCTCCAGGACTGCATGGATCAGGCAATCCCAAATAAAACCAAGACTCTTTCCACAAAGGGCAAACGTCCAGTCTGGTGGACCCCAGCCATTAACAAACTTTACAATAAGAGGAGAAAGCTATTACATGATAGAACAAAATCCATAAAAGGAAGTCACCCTGATCATTATTAGTAAAAAAAACGAGCACTCATAAAATCAACTAAGGCCAATTTTGAGAGAAAATTGCCATGGATTCAAAGGACAATCATAAGGCCTTTTTCAGCTATATTAGGAACCTGGGTGGAAACTCCCAGATATGCTCAGAATTAATCCAAAATGATACAAAAATCACTGAACCCACAGACATTGCCAACATACTGGCAGACAGGTTCAGTGCAAACTTCACCCTCCCCCTAAAGGAGAGATAACTATCCCAGCCGAAAGTGTAGCCTCCCGACATCTCAAATGCGAGGTGAAAGCTGCTCTCTAAAGCTAAAAACACAGCATCAATGGGACCGATGGTGTCCCCGGCTGTGTGCTACACGAGCTAAATGAGGAATTAAACCCGCACATAAGGCAGCTGTTTAATCTCAGCCTTACCACAGGATACGTGCTCAAGGAGTGGCGTGACGGCAACTGTGGTCCCACTCCACAAAGGTGGCGCCCCACGGACCCTGGTAATTACCGCCCATAAGCTTAACAAGTCTAGTCTGCAAAGCCATGGAGAGGATCATAATGGAGCTCATAAACAAAGATATAGGACTTGCAGACATTGGACCCGACCCAGTTTGGCTTTGTCAAGGGAAGATCATGCCTTTTGAACTTGGTCGACTTCTTCGAAATAGTCACCAAGGCTATTGATGAGGGAAAGGCAGTCCATACAGCCTACCTTGACCTTGCAAGCCGACACACAATACCCCACTGGTATTGTAGAAAACTTACCAGCTTAAATGTAAACCCATATGTCACAAGATGGGTTGCAAACTGGCTTAAGGACAGAACCCACAGGGTTAGAGTTGCTGGCGCTGTGTCAGACTCCAAGCCGGTCACAAGTGGTGTCCCACAGGGCTCGGTCCTGGGCCCCCTATTGTTTGGCATCTACTTCTCAGAAGTACAGGCCAACATGGGAGGATTCTTTGTTGACAAAGTTTGCAGATGACTGCAAACTGGGCGCCTATAGTGGAAAGTGCATCGGACACGATATCCTTCAGAAGGGACTCACGGAAACAGATAGCTGGTGCCAGAGCCATGGCCTGAAGTTAAACGCCAAAAAATGTATAGTCATACCCTTCGGAAAAAACAAGGTAACCCCAAGCTACCATATAGGTGGCAATCCACTAAGCACAGAAGAGGTTTTCAGGGACCTGGGGACCCAGGTTGACAGTGGCCTTTCTTTTAACACTCACGTTGCTAAAGTGGTTAGAAAGACCTTCTACATTGCCCACCTGATCATGAAGGGATTCACATCCAGATCTAGTGAGGTCATTGTTCCCCTGTACTCTTCACTTATCAGACCAATGATCGAGCATAATGCCCCATTCGGGATGTATCTCACCCGACACCTGCAGCAACTGGAGAGACCCCAAAAGTTCCTCACCAAAAGGATAAAGGGACTCAAAATCTGTCATATGCTGCCAGATTGAAGAAACTCCAGCTCTATTCAGTCGCATACCATCTGCTCAGAGGTGACCTGTGCCTGACATACAAGGCCATGTCCAACCCGGAATTAATGGACGTGCTCCACCTCAAAAAATCCAAATCCACCAAAACCACTAGAGCAAGCGATTTAAACCTTAGCACGGATATAAATAGGACGCTGGAGGGATAGATTTATCCCCTAGAGACTCCCTATGCTGTGGAATAAAATCCCGGTCCATGTGAGGCAGCGCACCTCGCTGACTCTGTTCAAGAGAAATCTAGACCTGTGGATGGGAGATCGTAGGTTTACCTGGAATCATCTCTGGGTCACTGCTGGACAGAGGCACAACAAACTAATGGGCACAGTATTTTTTCATATAAGGGGTGGCGTAAGCCACAATAATTTGGGCTAGGCTTATAAATGCCTTAGGGCAGATAGCCTAGTATAAACCTATGAACCTATGAACCTAAGGGAATCCAACCATTCAACAAAATATAATATCAGGATCCAAGTTTTGTCATCAATCCAATCTCAATAAAACATCAGTTGATGGAATGGTTTTCCATTATATGACTTTACAGTGAGACTGGGTTTGTATGAGACTTTTTTTTTTTAACCATTTTTCTGATTTTTTTTTCTTTTACTCACAGGTGGGTGATCAAGGATGTAGCTTGTCCAAAGACACACACACACACACACACACACACACACACACACACACACACACACATACATACACATTAATAATAATAATATATGATCGTGACACACACACACACACAAGATTTACATATGATAATGAGCACACACACACACACACACACACACACACACACACACACACACACACACACATGACATATGTCACACACACACACACACACACACACACACACACACACTCACACATATGCTCGCTCACAGACACACACACATGCCACACACACACACACACACACACACACACATACAACACACAAACACACACACACACACACACACACACACACATAGATGATTGTGGTGGTGGGTTAAAGGCCCCTCATAGGACTTAGAGAGGCTTGCCCCTCTGTAAAACATGATGTTTAAACTTATTGTTACCTACAGCTTTGATAGATAAGTTGTTCATAGGTTCATAGGTTCATAGGTTGGTACTAGGCTATCAGCCCTAGGGCCTATGCAAGCCTAGCCATAACATTGTGAGAAGTCGGACAAATAAGTTTGTTGCCAGTAGATCATGTCCCATCTTCATTTAGATGATCCATGTGAGAGTAATCAATGCCAATACTTTATCAAT
>NW_025056306.1:0-7635 GCF_019279795.1 Protopterus annectens | reverse complement strand
GGCAGGTCAGTAATCCACTACCAGTAACTGTAAAGAAATATAAAAGTATGACAGTCAGCAAAAGAGTGCAGTGTAGTCAGTAAGGAATAAAATGTGCAAGTAACAGTGTGAAAGTGTCTGCAAGTATTTCTTGATTACAAAAGTGTGTTTCAGCCTATAAGTTAAACCAAAAAATTAAACTGTCTGACATATCTTCTGAAATAAAAATGCCCTAACTGTAATAAAATAGTACACAACCTGCAGCAGGCGGAAAAGTATAGCTGCAGAAGATGATGAAATCACATGTGTGAAATATATCCCTGTTGAAATACTGAAACATGACAGAAGTGAGACTGCTGGAAAGGATTGTAATAACTACAGGTAAAACATGTCAATAAAGCCTAGAAGTAAGTACCATCCTGAATAGTAAAATGAAAGCAAGTGAGAGAGTGTGAGAAAGTGTCATGAATTCAGCAATACAGTAGTAATAACCCCTGAATAAAGTATACTGCAGTCAAGACAGAATGAAATGCATGTGAGAATCAAAACCAAACAGCGAAATCTGTTCAAAGTGTTGCTGCATCTGGAATGTGTATCCCAAAATCTGGATATGTTGCTCTCAGTCTGCAATATGCAGATAGGATGATTGTCTGATATACCAAACATCCACACTTGTCTACAGCTATATAAAGCAAATGTAGCAGGATGATGTAGCTGAACAAAGCTAGATATGAATGTGTATGAAGAACAATAAAATGTATATTGATGTTGCAGTAACAGTCCATTCACCAAGTTGAAATAGTTATCATATAGGAAACTGTAGTTAGAACAGTAGTGTGTATATATCTGTAGCTATTAGAAATGTACAGCATATGTATTGGTATTCAAGGTGTAATATTATTTTCTTACCCCACCCTATAACCACATATAACCCATTCCACATGAAAATGGTATGTGCAATCACAATTAACACCCCTGGACGTTTGTCCTGTTGGGTCATATATATTTGCATGTCCGTTGATGCATCTGCCCTGTTCATACATCCAAACCTGATGGCCTGTTGCCATCAATTAACCCTGCATGTTGTTGGACTGTGTATTTCTGTTCAAATTATGCATGTGTTATGCACGCTGTTCAATGGTGTGAATATCTGGGTGTTTGGTTAATGGGAATACTAATGCATGCTGTTACAACTAATTGTGAATGGTATTATATGTCACTAACCCAAACTGTCATGACATAATGCAAAACATAGGATGACAGGGAAGGCGGGTTCCAGCGGACCCACCTCTCCCACCTCAGCTGGCGAGTGCACCTGGCACTAGTGCCGAGTCCGGACCCTCCTCCGGTGGCCCTGTGCCACCTGCAGGTGGAAGCGCTGCAGGGGATGGGGCTCGCCCCCCCCCCTTTGCGAGTGTGGCCGGAGGAGAACCACCACTCACCCCGTAGCGTCCGGACTGTGGTGCGTAGGGAGATTCGGGACTCTGTTCTCGAGACCCTACTCCAGCTTGAGGCATGGGTGGCGCAACTAACGGGCATGCCTGTTGCCCGGCCTACACAGCCCCAAGCACAGCCCCGTCCTGGGCAGTGAAGGAACAGTGGCAACTGCCTATGGGTGGGGATATCAGTTCCACTGTTGCCATCTGTTGGCTCATGGGCTCTGGATATCCAAACCTCCATCCCTGTCAATTGTGTAACCCCCCCACACGTGTCATACACCACCCCTGTATGCGTCTTGTTTGTCTTGTCTGTTTACCTACCCAACCTACCTCCCCAGCTGTATCAACTTCCTTCACCTGACATACCACTCTCACCTGAAAAAAAAAAAAGGGCACTCTGTACCCACAAAAAAAATTACGCCCCATACATAGCTGCCCATTCCGCACACATGTCTGCTGGACATGGAATCTATCAATTACAATTGGCTGTACAACAAGTATTATTGTTGTCCTGACACCTCTCTCAGGGGTGGAAGGTTTCAAATGTCACACCAAATTACATACATATGCACAGCTGTTGCTGCTGAAGAAATGGGCAGCTATGGACCTTACCTGCATCCCTCCTGCAAATCCCAAGCTTGTTTCCCTACTGTCTTACCCTCTTTGTGACCTTTTTCACCACTTTCCTGTCTCCCCATTTTCTTTCAAAGAAAATACCCAGGTGTGCGCAGAGTGCAGTTAAGCTGGTGTAGCTGGAGCTAACTCCCATTCCCTGAGCTCTGCAAACCAGCTAACCGGTTACAACTGCCCAAAAGTGCCTTAGTCACTTTTGATTGACCAGGTCTATTACTCAGTTCAAAAGCAAAATAAATTCCCCACTGTCAGTCCGAACCCAGGACCTTAGGAAACACTTGTCTGCATGACCTAC
Organism: Protopterus annectens; assembly: GCF_019279795.1. Classification (NCBI taxonomy): domain Eukaryota; kingdom Metazoa; phylum Chordata; order Ceratodontiformes; family Protopteridae; genus Protopterus; species Protopterus annectens. Next base: position 5,289 of record NW_025056306.1, on the reverse strand, counting down.
CACTAAGCCATGACTCTTATACAGAGCATTGTGCTAAAATAAATATAACATGTAATGTAGTAGGGATGAATGTAAAGGGGAATATATAGGATGTGTAGTACACAAAGCATAATAGCATTTAAATTACTGTCAAACTACTTTCTGGATTTCCATAATAGAAGGTGTGAACAAGAAGCAACCATGCTAGTTGGTAGCTTGTAGATAATAATGTCAGTTAAAAGTACATATATAAATGTATGTATATGTACACACATATATATATATATATATATATATATATATATACATATATATATATATATATATATATATATATATATATATATATATATATATATATATATATACGGGTACCTATTACTTGATCGAACAGAAGTCAAAATTGGCGACACTCACATGTTGACTCCACATCATCGACACTTCATAACATCGATGTTTCAGGTAGCGATCTTCCCCTCACCAGGACCCATGAAGCACTTTCGTTTCTGTCTTCGCGTGTAAAGGTTTGCGTCATTCTTCAAATGTACCCTGACTGGCGTTGTCCTTACCTTCTTAATAATTGAAAGCGAGGTGCTGCCATGGAGTCTGTGAAGAGGAAGATACGGCACCTGAAATATTAGATGTTATGTGTCATGTGTGAGTCGAAGCTATGTATTATTTGTCGACTCGTACCATATATATATATATATCTATATATGATTGTGAGTCATTATTGCATACACACTTGCTACAGGGGAACATGAGAGGAATGGAAATATGAATATACAACACAGCCTGAATCATGAGAGAGATACTAACCTTTGCACTCACAGGAACACTGTCCACAGCATACCAGCAGGTCCTTATACAATCTGAAAGGAGCAGCGCCTATCCCACATACCCTTTTATAGCACTGACCTGAAATCCGCAGTAGAGAACTGCAATCAGTACACAACTGGCTGTATGCAATTAGCAAATGCTGGCTTACAATGGCGTGGTGCAGAGGCCATCATGGACCTATGCAGATACCTACAAAAGCATCAGTGCTAACACTCCACACACATACAATACATTCATTGCACTGTCTGGGGAAACAGACAGAGGGAGAAGCGAAAAGTGAGAGAGAGAGAGAGAGAAAGAGAGAAAAATATATAATACACTGTGACTCTGTCACCCGTAGCTGTCAGCAGTGACAGTAGCAACGTAAGCAGAAGCAGTGGTAATGCAACCAGCTGCAACAAACACAGGTAATGCAAAGTAGCAGGTTAATAGTGTGCATACTGTAAGACCCTCAAATGTTTCATATGTCTGTATCCATAGGTATGGCCATGTGATATATTTGTGTGTACATAGTTCCACCAAAGGGACCGACCCATACATTACATGTCAATCAGTCTTAGGCCATGATCCTGGCAGCAGTTGTCTGTCGCGTTGCCCCAGCAATGGCTGTAGTGACTGCTTTGAAGGTCAGCCAGGTTCAGAGCGGGATCAGCCCATCACAAAGGCACACTGGCGCAGGAGCAAGTGTCTCTGCGGTACGATATCACTGCATATGCATCCCATAGGGCATAATTGCATAGCTTAGCAGACCAGGGGTTATGCATATGATGTGGTAGTTCCCAGGGTCAGTCGAGGTGCTCCTTAGTGGTGTGGGACCACTGTTGCTGTATGCCACTGTCCAGGTACATATCCTTAGAGCCAAGATAAATTATCAGTGTTATATGCATTTGTATGTCCTCTCGAGTGCAGGTAGCACACATCCAGGGATACCATGAGGTCACAGTGATGCTGTGTGTTCTTCTCTGCTGAGGGAGGCCCTCACCTGGACATGTGAGATGATAGGGGGGTTACACCCAGCTGTGATAAATATTTCAACTGGTGGGGGAGAAGGAGGGATATGCACCAACATGTCTGCAAGATTGTTGCCAATATCCGTGTGTTTGGTGAATGTTAAGTAGGTGTGTATTAACACAGAGCATATCTGAGGCATGTGGTCCATATGTGTAACATAACTGAAGAAGGCCTTGTGGTCATCCATAGTGTTTGTGTCCATTTCCCTCCCAGAGTAGGCCGTGGCCGTTGTTATGATGGACCGTAGCGTAGTACCAGTGCTGACCACAGATGCCTTCCCTTAATGTGAATGTGCTCTGAACTGCAGTAGCCTCCTGCTATTGTTATACAATCTGCCTCTGTCTGGGGTCCACCGGACAGGATGCCTAACCTTTGTGCATAGGGTCTGGGTTAGAAATGTGTGTGCAAGTTCCATGCAATCTGTGGCATGTCCGTGGTAAGCATTTGCAAAGGGGTCAGCAGTTTGGCTTGTGGCTTCCACTGGCCTAGTGTGCTGCATGGATACCATCTCAGTCTCAGCAAGTGAATAACTGTCTAATCACATACATATCAAAGTAGTCTACTGTGCTGGTGGTGGTGGTAGGATATGTATATCCAGGCCGAGTAACTTCTGTTCACATCACAGTAGTGGATGGTGTCCCACATACAGTACCTTGGGATGAACCCCCAGAGTGAGGTTGTGCATTGCACCTGTCAGTGTGTGCTGACCAATGGGGCATGCTACTATGTTGTGTGGAATGTGGCAGGTATTGTTGCACAGGTGTTGGCTGAGCACTGATATCTGGCCATGTACCTGTGTATCCACCACAACACACACACATGCAACATATGGGAGTAGTAGTTTTCACTACACATGAGTATCATGTATAGTATGTGTGCCATATATTGCTGACATGGTCTGCTGATATCCTGTTTGTGTTCTCCTCCAGGTGGATGGCGCCAGTGTAACCCGCCTACTCTGTGGCGGAAGAGAGGAGATCCACCAGAGCCTGGTGCGGAGTATGACATCCTGTTTTCCGCACCAGTCAGAATCAGCAGGAGAGGGCTGCACGGTGGCAAGACCTTGTCCGTAGGGTAAATGATATTGGCACGCATAACAGGACATATGAGCAGGTACGACATCACTGCAGTGATTTAATCCAAGTGTCCGTCAGTGCATCAGATATCCACAGGCAACAGGTTGCCACAGGAGGTGGGTGGCACACATCCCCCTCACCAGACTGGAGGGCTACTCCCAAGTGTTGTGGCTCCAGCCCCGAACACCAACAGCAGTACACCTGCATTATGATGGAGGCTGGTTCCACACAGCAGCACGACATGGAGCGTGCAGGTAATATGCCATATGTACACTTGACTGTTCTGTACACTGTATCATATGCAATATCAATGGCACAGTTGTGCCCACTGACATTAATCTCATCATTTCTGCAGGTCCCTCCGGGGTTTCAGCAAGGCAGGCCATCCATGCTGGTGAGTGTGTTTAACATAACCTATAATAGTCCTGATAATGCTAGTAACAGTAGTGTAACTCAGTAGTGCTCTGTGTGTATACTGCATGGTGTGCATATGTGCATGTGTGTGCCCATGTGTGCATGTGTGCAGGTGTGCCTGTGTCCACGTGTGCATGTGTGCCTGTGTCCACATCTGCATGTGTGCATGTATGCCTGTGTCCATGTGTGCATGTGTGCATGTGTCCACATGACCACATGTGCATTTTCATTTTGCATGGGTTTCCCCTTTTGCATGTGTCCACGTGTGCATGTCTGCATGTGTGCATGTGTCATGTGTGCCTGGGGCATTTTGCATTTTGTGCATGTGTGCATGTGTCCACGTGTGCATGTCTGCATGTGTGCCTGTGTCCATGTGTGCATGTGTGCCTGTGTCCACGTGTGCATGTGTGCATGTGTCCATGTGTGCATGTGTGTAGAAGTGCATCACTGGTAACAATGATTGGAGACTGTAAACTGTGTTTCCTGTCTTCCTCCCACAGGTGCTGGGACTGCTCTGGTGACCTGCAGCAGGGAACCTGAATCCTGTGCCATGGCTACTGGTAATGATGATATTTGTGTAATGGTACAGGAAGGTGTGTCAGGGTCCGCCATTGGTCAGCCAATTGACAGTACACAGCTGTCAAACCCACCATTGCGCACAGTCATCCTGCCAGTACATCCTTTGTCACCATTGTCCGTAGGTGATGGACAGGATACAGTGGGCAGAGACCAGGGTAATGTGGTACCTGTGGCACATGTGTCCCCACACAGCAGCCATGGGCAGGGTCCTCCTATGGTACCACACAGACAGTTGCCCATGTGTTCTCGTGGGAGCATCCATGGGCGTACTGCCTCTGGCCGACATGCCCAAAGAGGTCTGTCAACCTCAGCTATGTTTCGGACTGTCATGCAGGCACAGTCACGTATGGAAAGGTACACCAGACAGGGTCTGAGGGAGCTGAGAGCATGTCGCACAGCCATGACAGACAGTATGCGTGACATTGCGGATGCTATCCGTAACTTCACCGATGTCATAGACAGATGTTGTGGGGACATATTACAGCAGTTCCACAACCAGATGTCCATGAACCAGGGCAATGGTGGGCGTTTGCGGCATCGTATGCCAGCAGCAGCAGCAGCTGGCAGTCGGCGCGATGACAACAGGCCGACGCCCATAGTGCCAGCAGCAGCCCCAGCAATGCTGGGTCTGTGCTGTCATCGGAACGCCCCAGGAGACCACATGCACGTGGCTCTGGACAGTCCCAACAGGGACTTGTGTCCAGTCAACACACTCCCCCTTCTGATGACAGTACCCAGTCTGGCTTAGTACTGGATACGGTCCGTAGCACCCCTGCCAGGCACAGGTACCGTGTCCGTGCACACAGACACTGATCTGTATGGCCTGCCAGGTGCAGTCTGTGGCTGTCCACAAACCCCTGTATATGGCAGCCATGAGGTGGAACTGTGTGCGTACACACATGCAAATGTTAACACCTAGGGTGACCACATACACGCACACACTGCACCAACACTGCCCCACCCTGTACTGCTGCCCCTCACCAACACACATACACACACATGTCAATTGGTGGTATCAGTGGCTGATTCAGGCATACCTAATCCACACCCTGTGCATATGATGACACTGTGCCACCTCCTGCAATCTCCAACATCATTGCGGGAACAGGTAAACACGTTGCTGATGCACAGGGTGACTACATATAAGTGTATTAGTAATATCATGTTGGTAACAGTACAGTGTGCTGCTATGACTGTGTGTTTATCCCAGCATGCCTGCTGCAGTAACTGTATGAATGTCCTGAATTGTTATCTGCACCCATAGTACATACCAAAGTATAACAGCTGCACATAATTGCATGCCGGTGGTAAGGTTGTCAACAGATAGCCGCATACATGGGTAAAACACAGGGGAAAGCTAACGCAAGTAGTGATTGCAAGTGGACATGGC
>NW_025056305.1:0-7023 GCF_019279795.1 Protopterus annectens | reverse complement strand
TTTTTTTTTTATAATATAGACCCCCTAATATTTATAGCCTTTCTATATACAAAAGTCAGGGCTTCACTTAAAATGTCTACAACATAAGAGCTTTCTGTTATTGTGGCCCAGTTTTCCTTGATAATATTCTTCATACAATGAAAGTCCATAGTATATGTCAGTATGCAGCTGACTCTTGATTTATTGTCCAAAAATTTCTAAAACATTCTTCCAATGGGTCGGTTTAGTGTGGGTGCATTGGTATTTTTAAGCTCGATAATTGGTTCAAAAATGTTTCTTAACATTTGGTTCTCATACCCCCTTGATAGGAAATCATTTTCCAAATCATTAAGGTTTCTTAAAAAAGGTTTCACCTTTCTGGTTATTCTAGCTAACCTACATCCCCCCTGGGACTTAACCACTTTATATCTTGCCTTGGTGGGATGCAGACTTTTACTATGGAGTAAAAGGTTCACTCTTGTTGGTTTTCAGTAAAGATCAGTGGAAATGTTGCTGTTGTTAGTGTCCTTGGAAATTAGCATGTCTAAAAATGTGGTTGAGCTGCAGCTGTGGGAGGAGATGAAATGCAGGAGAGTAGTAGTTAGACTGAGGTACCTGATAAACTCTACTAGCCATAAAGTGTCACCTTTCCATACACTAAAAATATCAATAAAATGAAGATAACATGAGATGCGCTGCAAAAAATGTCTGTTGGTGAACACAAAATCCTCTTCCCACTTGCCCAGGGCTATGTTGGGAGCCATCACTGCCCCCATAGCTAATCCAGTCTTTTGCTTGTAATATCTTCCACTGAAAGTAAAGAAGTTAAACTCTAGTACCAAATGAATGAGTTACTTAACTGGCTGGGCTTGTGTACCATCCACAGCTGCTTCTATGCAGTAATTGTGAGGAAGCACAGTATATAATGATTTTGCATCAATTGTTGGCAAGATGCTGTCACCTTCAACAACATTTTTTATTTTTCTCAAAATGTCCATAGAATCTTTTATATATGATCTGTTCTTCTCAGCTAGGAGTTTCAATAGATAATCTAGATATATGGCTGTCGCTTCTGCAATCGCCCGCTTGCACCACAGGCCCATATGGTGGGTTGTCTTTAGTTTCATGAGGTTTTCATATTCAAAAAAAACTTAGGCAAACAGGGGCATGGGGTCCATAAATAATTGTACAAATTCTTTGTAATCAGACCCTTTTCATATAAAGCCGTAAGGTTGGAATTTCAGTCACTGTATGCTCTCTTTATTCCATCCAAAGTATAATTCCAATAAAAATTCATGTTGTTCAGCATGTCTTTTCTTCTCAAAATATCAAAATGCATAACGTTGAATGTCTATATTGACTTGTGACGTAAAAAATGTACACTATTCTATTGTTCTATTGTTAACTACCTCTGTGTACTATTCCTGTCTGGGGAGCTTTTCTCCCCAGGCCTCTGCTGAAAGCATTTTTTTCATAACCCAACCAGACGTTCCTGTTAAACAAATGTAAAATAAAATAAATAGATACAGAGTTGACTTGCATCTTAGCAATATATTGCATTGGGGCAGACAAAGTATTTTTTACACAGAGGCAATCCTCCCTGCATTTCCACAGCCTCAGATGTATTTATGTAGACTCACAAACACAATGGTGACCTTCACAAAGAAGTCTATCTGGTTAAGTAGGTAAGACCTTCCCTTGAAAAAGTCAAACTTAGATGGGTCCAGTGTCTGTAGGTTGCCAATGACCTTGTTGATCATTTCTATGATAATTTGTCAGGCAGCAAATTCACTGTCTCCCTGCTCACTGAAGGTGATGCCACTTACGAACAAATCAGCAAGATGCTGTGCCTTACCCTTAAGGTTTCCGACATAGCTAAAGAAGGCCTTTGATTGTCCTTAGCCTGAGAAACTATCCTGACCTCGAAGGTGGCCTTGTTCAACTTACTCCCCTTGGTTTCTTGCTTAGTTTTATCAGTGAGCTCTTGTGTTGATGAGAGTAGCTCTTTCTGATTTGGGCAATGGCTTTCTTCCTTTTATTATATACCCTGTTCATGTTGGGATTCCACCACTGTGGTTTACTTTTTGTGTTTGTTATCGACTTCCTTCTGGCAGATACAGCAGCCTCTATTCAGCCATTCAAATTTGTACAGGGTTTCTGTGAACAAATCTGCAAATGTTGCTTTGATATTGGGGGTTCAGGGGACACTGAATTTTAACAAACTGTCACTCAGTAGTATGTACTTTGCTTTAGAATAGTTCCTAACTGTTACAGGTTTAGTTCTGTTTTCCAAGTTGAATTTTATTTTAAAGGAGAGAGCTTTGTGAAACGACCTCACCAGTGAGGACGTGACAGGGCAGGCATGGTGATATATACTTTGCTAAGATGTGGTAAGGGACTTTATCTACAGTGACTTCTATGTGGATGAAGTCCAGGACATCATCCTGTTTAACTAACCTGGAGGTATACTTGTTGCAGAGATAGACTGAGACACTTCCAGCAGGAGACCCTGCCTGTGCTGCTGTTGGTCTAAATGTGTAGAAGGTACTATACCCTTGCACCTCTGGAGTACTTTCTGTAGCTTTAAACCAAGTCTTGATAATGGCACAAATGTTCTATATTCTCCAGAGTGAGAAGAGCTTGTAGGGTGTGAAGTTTTTCATTGTGGCTTCTAGCACTAAGTAGAGACACTAAAGTTACTTTGAGTTTATTTATTTATGTTTTGCTATGTTGGAAAATTTGTTACATTAGCGTTGTCTAAAAAAGCTCGAAAGGGAGGATAAAGTTTTAACTACTATCCAAAAGCCTGGGGGTGGACTGATTACGTTGGTATATTATGTTTAAGGGCAGATGTTAGATAGTGGGAAAGTTAAACACTAATATAGTGCTTAAGGCTGGCAACTGTGCCACCAAAGGTATAGTATAAATAGCTGCATGTCAGAAGTGTGGATATTTTTATTTGGGAAAAATGGAGAGACAGTTGAGGAAATGAATATATGAACACAATGGTGATGTAATAATAATAATAACAAAGAATAAATGATGGATAAAGGAATTTATAAGTACTATAGGAAAATGTATGAGCAAAATCGGTTTAAATGTTAATAAGAATAAATGTAAAGGTTTTGGAGATACTCTGAAAAGTGCAGGAATAAAATTTTCATTGACTGAAGTTAGTATTTTAGGTATTAAATTTGGAAATTATGCAATCTTTAATCAATGGAAATAATATGAGATAAATAGGAAATAATATGAGATTTGTCATTCTGCTATGTGGAAACATTTCAATTGTCTTTTTTTTAAGTGTGTTTAAAACAGGAATATAGTTTAGGAAACTGGGATATTTAGGCACAGTATGCTTATTTTCTGATAATCTTTAAAAAATCTTATTTCCTTTATTTGGGGAGTGAGATGAAATCCCATTAAAATATGAGTTATTTATTGTAAAGAACTGGATGATAGTTTGGGATAAAAAAAATAGGGTTTTAGCATAATTGCACATGTTTTCGATTCCAGGAAAACTAAATAGCAATAAAAAAGACTGTGGGTCAGATTACATAGATGAAGTAAAGTGATGTATGGGAAATGAATAAAAGAAAAAAAGCTTAACTGATGAACAGAAAGCATATTATTTTATCATTTAAAGATGGAATTTATACTTCAGTGAAAAGCAAAGAAATTGGAATATATGGTATGGCCGTAGTATGGAAAAGTTCTGCTATATAAATTCTCAGGATTCTAAACCAAAATTGATTCAAACAGCTGTTAATTATAGAAGGAAGAGATTTAAATGTGATGTGACAGTAAAAGATTTTTCTGTGGAAGTTGATCTTAGAAAAATGATCAGATGAAGTAGCTATAAAATATAAACAGATGACAAAATGTGTAATGTATGTAATACAGATGAAACTATTACAGCTTTACTCATGTAAAAATAATGAAATATAGACCTTAAGTCATAAAAATAATTTTAAGGTTTAATATGAATTACATTGTGTATGAACTGCATAAGAATGGGAGAAATCAATAAGGCAGATTAAAGGACTGGATGCATTTCAATAATTTGGAGTATGAGATGCCAATAATTATTATATAATTATATTTGGGATGGAAGGAATAATGAATAAGATTTAAAAATGGATGTAGAATGAAGGGTGAATTGCTTGAATGTATTTGCAGCAAAAAGTTGATGCTGATATTAATTTTTTTAAACAAAATTTTGATTTAAAGAAAAAGTGTTCCAATTTTTTTTTACCTTTGTTTTTCATTTGCTGTATATACAAGTGAAAGTGTATATAAAATAAAACCACTAATCTTTTCAATAGATGCCAAGGGATCTTTTACAACCACCTGAGGTACCACAAATTCATGCAGATGGGATCTCTGTTTATTATCACATCTTCAGGACAACATTCTCAGGAGAACCCTGCACTGCAGTATTAGCAATACAATCTCTTGGAGTCATACCTCTCACCTGTCCAGATTTTGTGGAATGTCCAGATTTTTTCCTCATATTTTTGGTTGGTTCCTTATAAAATTTCTGGTTTTCTGGCAAATCAGTGAGTACTGAATTAACTAAATAATGGTATGCATTTAAGTTTCAGATGTTATATTCTTCAGAAAATGCATGCTAACACAAAACCTGTTATTCTAGCAAGTTTATAAGAGCAATATTTAAGATCTGTCATTATTTTTGGGACTTTAACCCCACTCCACTCCAAATTAGTATAAGCTTTGTCTAGATTTTTTTGCACTTAGAGACTGAGAGGTATGCTTGGGGTGGGAATAGAACACACAGCCCTCTGGTCTTCCAGCACCAACGGTAAGTGTGCTACATGTTCTGCCACTGGCACTGCATTTGTAAGTTGTTATAACATTTAATAAACAATTTAAAGTTAAAAGTAGAAGGGAAACAGATCAGAGAAGAGGACAAGTGCTGCATTACACAGCAGTTAAATGTACCTGTCTGAGCTTCATGCTATGGACTGTAACATACGGAGAGATCAGCGGAAATACCATCTGCCACATTCCACAGAAGTCGAATGTGCATGTCTGAGCTTCATGCTATGCACTGTGAAATAGCCAGAGATCAGAGCAGATATCATATACCACAGCCCACAGGAATCAAAGGTGCCTGTCTGAATTTCATGATATGGACTACAACAGAAATAGAGTAAGGTATTGTTACATCTTTGTAGAGCACAGAATATGATATTGAAATGTTTGTCTCTGTTAATGTTTCCTAGTTTATATGTCTCATCCTAGACGTAGTGTCTTGAAATGGGCTGGTGCACTATCCATGAGGCCTTGAAGAATAACTCAGAGGAGGTGGTGAGAACCAGGCATTCTTGGCAGAAACTCCCATGAGCATCTGTTACATTGTGTCCTTCTGCTGAAGTACCTATTCCTGCGATGAATTTTATTGCTTAGGTTATTTGCAGATGCAATGCCTCAGATACTGTCTCTTAGCCTTGCCGATAATGGGCATGTGCTTTGACAGAAATGCCAGATTATCACCCGTGCATCTCCATTTAGATAATTGGGGAATTGTGACAATAGCCAATACCATATGTCAGCTTTATATAGATGATTATGAGACTCAGGCAGACATTAACTCTGATTGACAGACATACATTCTGACATGTTTACTGTCTTTTCTAGCCCCTGCAAAATAAGAATGTCCAACACTTGTTTTGTGTTTTCACATTCACTGTCTTCCATTCCATTTTTTTTAAGTGCTGAGACGTTATCCTGCAGTTTTGGGTGATCACTTCTATCTGTTTTTATAGTCTAATTTTCTAATGTAAACCTTTTATAGAATTCTGCCTTTACATAATCCATACCATAAACATCACAGGCTGAATTATATCAAACATGAATAAATATATTTTTGTTTCCTTCTATTGTGAATGACTGGAATGCAATCACTCTGAAATTACTTTCAGAATCACAGATAATTCTGATGCCTTTGTGCCATTTAGTGCACAAAATGAAACAGACTGACAAACCACTTTTTTCTTTCTTTTTTTTTTGCAGGGCTAATCACCCCTGCATCGCTACACCCCCACATCTTGTTTATACCAATCCCATGGTTGAACAGCAAGGGGAGAGTAGAAACTTGCCAAAACAGGGTACCGTGGTCTTGAATGACTATTATTCTTATTACACCAATAAAAGAGACCACAAGATTTCTGATGAACCACGATTCAGGGAACTATAGGGCTGCCACATTTAGTTCTTGCTATTTACAAGAATTTTTTGTAAATTTAAGACTGCTGTCAATTTCTGCCTAAATTATAATCATGTATAATGTTAGAATTATAATACAAAAATAAACATCTACAAGTCTGCTAATAAATTGTGAGCATTCACTATACAGCATGCAGATAAATATGAAGCAATACGGAGATTTTTCTATTCTTCAGTATGAAAATGTTTCTTTACATCAAGAAATCATTTACAATGTTAAGCCAAACAAGTGATTCATTGTTACTGTAAAATTTTCATTAGATAAACACCATACTTACTTGGGGTTGTTTCTGTGAATCTGGTTGCTGTAGATTTATATAAAGAAAAAACATAAAAAGTATGATATGCAATATGTTCTCTTATTGTTTGCTTTTAATGAATATCTACTATCATCTTCAGTACAATCACTTTTCAAATTCATGAGGTTGTACTATACAGAACTGTAAATTCTATTTATTCAAGTTTACCTTCATGGATTATTTTATAATACAACCTGACAAACATGTACAAGCACGTTTCAAATGTATCATATCTGTAAATATTATCAGTATTTGCAAACTATTTCTGCCATCATTTGTTTTTGCATCACACACACTGATGATCGATTATCAGATAACAGACTCCCAGATTTTATAAGCCTTGAAAAAGGCCTACAAAATAATGGACTTGTTCACCCCCTTTGAGCGGAAAAAACCCCCTTAGGGGATTAAATATAATATTTTGAAGAGCTAAAACTGTAAAAAACCCTCAAACCTGAAAAAAATTTTTCAAGGAAACCCTTAAAACCCGAAATTG
>NW_025056304.1:0-6990 GCF_019279795.1 Protopterus annectens | reverse complement strand
AGGCCGATAAAACACTCCTTTGTTTTAAACATGGATGGCATGTGATACCAATCACTTGGCATTGATAAGGTGGGCAAGGTGGGGAAACCGTTCTTTTTTAACCCAACTTTTTGGCAAAAACGTTTGGGATGTGAACCCCTCCATGATAAGGGGGGCAAGGTAGGAGGTCTTTCTGACCGCTTTGGCAACGGGTGTCAAATGAGAGGTCACTATCAACTTGGGTCCCCAGGTCTCTGATTACTTTTTCGTACTCAGTGGGTTACTGTCTATGTGATAATTTGTGGGTATTTTTTTTTTCCCCAAAAGGGGGATGACTATACATTTTTGGCATTCAGTTTAAGGCCATGATTCGGCACCAGTTGCCCGTTTCGTGAGGCCTTTCTGTAGGATGTATGTGTCAGCTGGTGTATCGACTATGGCACCTAGTTTGCAGTCATCTCGAACTTTGTCAGCCACAACCCTCCCATGTTTGCTTTCACATCTGAAAAATAAATGCGAACAAGAGGGGTCCCAGGACAGACCCTGTGGGACACCACTTGTGACTGGCTTTGAGTCTGACATGGTCCCCAATTTTGACTTTATGGGTTCTTTTCCCTTTAGCCAGTTTGCAACCCATCTTGTGACATATGGATTTACTTTTAAGCTGTTTAGCTTTTCCATGATGCCTGAGTGGGGTATTGTGTCAAGGCTTTAGCCAAGTCCAGGTAGGCTGTATGGACTGCTTTCCCCTCATCAATGGCTCTAGTGACTGTTAAAAAAGTCAACCAGGTTCAAAAGGCAGGATCTGCCTTTACAAAGCCAAACTGGGTGGGTTCTAGTGTCTCTAGCTCCCCATTGTCTTTGTTTATGAGTTCCATAATGATTCTTTCCATAGCTTTGCAACCAGGCTGGTAAGCTTATGGGGCGGTAGTTCCCAGGGTCTGTAGTGGAGCCTCCTTGTGGAGTGGGACCACTGTTGCTGAACGCCAGTGTTCATGTACATAACCTGTAGTAAGGCTAAGGTTAAAAAACTTTTTTATATGGGGGTTTAGCTCCTCTTGGAGTTCACGTATCACGCAGATACCATCAGGTCCCTTTGATGCTGTGTTTTTGCTTTGTTGAGGGCGGTTCTCACCTGGACATCTGAGATGACAGGGAGGTTACATTCAGCTGGGATAGTATTTCTTCTTTTGGGGTGAGGGAGGGAGAAATTTGCACTGAACCTGTCTGCCAGAATGTTGGCAATATCTGTGGGTTCAGTGTATTTTTGTCGTTGTGAACTAACTCTGAGCATATCTGAGGGTTTCCCACCCAGGTTTCTAACATAACTGAAGAATGCCTTGTGGTTATCTTTAGTGTCCTTGGCGATTTTTCTCTCAAAGTTGGCCTTGGATATTTTTATGAGAGAACGTAGTTTCTACTAGTGCTGATCAGAGATGCCTTCCCTTTATGGGATTTTGCTCTGTCTTGCAGTAGCTTCCTTCTTTGTTATACAATTTGTTTATGGCTGGGGTCCACCAGACAGGAAATTCCTTTGGTGGAGAGGGTCTTGGTTTTATTTGGGATTGCATGATCCATGCATTCTTGGAGATGTCCTAGAAAGCATTTGTGAAGGATTCAGCATTGTGGGATGTGGTTTCCACTTTGGGCCCGGGGCTTAAAGGGTACCATCTCAGTCTTGAAGTGTAAAGTCAGCTTTTGAGAAGTTTCTCACTGTAGTCTTTTGTGCTGGGGGTGGAGGTGGAAATGTATATCCAGGGTGATTAGTTTGTGGTCAGATCTCACCAGTGAGGGGATACTTCCGTGTGGAGCATTTTGTCCCCATGTTTGTGATGATCAGGTCTAGTATATTATCTCCCTTGTGGGGAGGTGACTAGCTGTTCCATTGCATTTGAGTTTATGAATTCCAGGAACCTTTGGGCTAGGGTGTTAGGGCTAGAATAAATGCACCCAGTCTATGTTAGGGTAGTTGAAGTCTCCCAATATGATGGTATTTGGTGAGACATTCATATCCTTTCCCAAAGTCTTCAGGAAGGCTGAGTGGGGTTCTTTAGATTGGGAGGGTGGTCTGTAACATGCAACCAGTTGTATAGCAGTTTTGCCTATGGTTATTTGTACCTGGATGGTCTTCGATGCTTCATGAGTTGCCACTAACCTGGGGGTGGGGATCCTTGATGAATATGGACACTCCCCTCCCTTTGTGGTTCGGGCCCGGGGTTTTTGGGCTGAAAAGCATGATAAGAGGTAAAGCCTGGTAGCTGGGGTGCTCTCAGGAGCCTTGAACCAGGTTTCAGTTACACAGACATCGATGTTCTCCATACTGAGGAGTGCTTCAAGAGCCTGCATCTTGAGATTTAGACTTCTGGCGTTGAGCAGCATTACCCTTAATTTTTTTTCCATTTTGTTTTCTAAGGAGGTGGGTTTGTCTTTTGAGCCTTGCCTAAAAAGGCACTATGGGGTGGCAAGAGCCTTAGCCAATATCCGGGAAACCCAGTGGTGACAGGTGCAAGCCATCCCTTTAAGCAGCGTGGCTTGTCCAGCATGTCATCCCAAGCAGACAGACATTGGATCCCCTAGAATGACACCAGTAAATTTAGCCAAATTATTAAAGCTGATCATCTTGTCTTTGTATTGTGGCATCATTCTTGGTGAGGGCAAGATGCTGCTCAGGATCATACCAGCCTGGGCTACATAATCAGAGAGCTCCTCAATGTCTCTTTTCATGTAGTCCAGGAATCGCCTCAGGTCATTCACGCCAGCATGGACAATGATGGAGTCATATTTGTACTGCTTTGAGTGACCTGAGTGCGTGTGTTATGCGGATCCTAGCTCCCGATAGGCAGCTCACTACCCTCTCCTTGTCAGCCTGGTAAGTGGGACGTCAGTGTGTCTGACTATAGAGTCACCTATCACTAGTGTATCAGTCATAGTGTTTGGCTTTAAGGGCTGTGATTTATTGACATACCAATTTATTGAAGTATGTGTTGCATGTGTTATGTTTTGAGGTGGTGGATTTTTGGGTGTCTGCTTTGGGAGCCTCTGTTGTTTTGGTAAGTTTTTTAATAGAACCTCCGAGTATATTTTTGTGTTATTATGTGTTTGATTTTCAGTTGGGGTAGGTCTATGTGTGACTGGGTTTGTTGTGTGTGTGGTTACCTTCTCCTCCTGTCTGGTCTTGCCAGTCCTGAGTTGAGAGAGTTCAGCCTCCAGTTTGGCTATATAGTTGCATCTCTCACATGTATTTGTGTTTGTTGGGAGGAGGAGAGGGTTGTCTGTGTACATGAAACAATTATAGCATTGTCTCAAGATTCCTAGATTAACCAGCTGAGCAGGAGAAGATGCTAGCAATCTACCACTCGACATGCTAGAATATTATAAGAGAGTGCTGTGCCTTTAAGTGAAGTGGTTGGGATGGTAGGTGGATGTAGTGCTACTTGAGTTTGAGAGTGCTTGATTAGAAGAGTAGCTTAGAGAACAAGTGCTATGCTTATAATATAATGAGTAGACTGGTTATTCTAAGAGTAGAGCTTTCTAAGGGAAAATTTGAAGAGCAGCAGACTTGGCGGGGCCAGGAAAAGTTTAACCATGTTTAACCGGTGCTGCGCTATGTGCACAATCATGCAAAGCCGCACTAATGAGGATTTTAAACAGGGAACTTGAAAAGAGCTAGAAATGGTCCAAAACAACCAATTACTACAGCTCTTGTGCTGAGGTCACTTCCTTCAGGGACAGATAGGCTGCTCAACGCTCCCCACTTCGACTGGTGAGCAAAGAAACTTCCTTCTTAACCAAGTAAGGTAATGGACAACACAGGAACTACACCACAGACCAGAATACAGCAAAGCCTGTAAACTGGTTTAAACTAGTCGTGGAGAGGCGGGAAAACAAGGATTATGTTTTTGGTTTTTTTTTAGATAGAAAACACTCAGAAAAACAGAAGGGAGCAATGAATCAGTTACACAGGCTAGCCCACTTTAGTGGGCAGCCTCAATACTTAAATTAAACAAACAAACACAGATCTTCGATTAATTTTTGACCAGTTAACTTTTAAGTGCAGATACTATAAAATGCAGCAATTAGTTAAAAAGCAGTATAAGCTTGTTTAAAATAAGAAAGAGAAGGTATTCCAAGTAAGAAAGAGAAAAAAATACTTAAATCTGGAAAGTAGTCACTTTTCTCAGTTCTCTGTAGCTAGGACGTCTCTGCAGGACCACGTGGAGCTGTCTCTGAGTAGTATAGCCAGAAAAAATGCTCTGAGGCAGATTTTAAACAGGGAACTTGAAAAGAGCTAGAAATGGTCCAAAACAACCAATTACTACAGCTCTTGTGCTGAGGTCACTTCCTTCAGGGACAGATAGGCTGCTCAAGGCTCCCCACTCCCACTGGTGAGCAAAGAAACTTCCTTCTTATCCAAGTAAGGTAATGGACAACACAGGAACTACACCACAGCCCAGAATACAGCAAAGCCTGTAAACTGGTCTAAACTAGTCGAGGAGAGGAGGGAAAACAAGGATTATTTTTTTGTTTTTTTTTTTTTAGATAGAAACACACAGAAATACAGAAGGCAGCAATAAATCAGTTACACAGGCTAGCACACTTTAGTGGGCAGCCTCAATAGATAATTAAACAAACAAACACAGATTTTCGATTAATTTTCGACCAGGTAAACTTTTAAGTGCAGATACTATATAATGCAGCAAATAGTTAAAAAACAGTATAAGCTTGTTTAAAATAAGCAAGAGAAGGTATTCCAAGTAAAAAACAGAAACAAATACTTAAATCTGGAAAGTAGTCGCTTTTCTCAGTTCTCTGTAGCTAGGACCACTCTGCAGGACCACGTGGAGCTGTCTCTGAGTAGTATAGCCAGAAAAAATGCTCTGAGGCGGATTTTAAACAGGGAACTTGAAAAGAGCTAGAAATGGTCCAAAACAACCAATTACTACAGCTCTTGTGCTGAGGTCACTTCCTTCAGGGACAGATAGGCTGCTCAAGGCTCCCCACTCCCACTGGTGAGCAAAGAAACTTCCTTCTTATCCAAGTAAGGTAATGGACAACACAGGAACTACACCACAGCCCAGAATACAGCAAAGCCTGTAAACTGGTCTAAACTAGTCGAGGAGAGGCAGGAAAACAAGGATTATTTTTTTGTTTTTTTTTAGATAGAAAACACTCAGAAATACAGAAGGCAGCAATAAATCAGTTACACAGGCTAGCACACTTTAGTGGGCAGCCTCAATAGTTAAATTAAACAAACAAACACAGATTTTCGATTAATTTTCGACCAGGTAAACTTTTAAGTGCAGATACTATAAAATGCAGCAAACAGTTAAAAAAACAGTATAAGCTTGTTTAAAATAAGCAAGAGAAGGTATTCCAAGTAAAAAACAGAAAAAAAATACTTAAATCTGGAAAGTAGTTGCTTTTCTCAGTTCTCTGTAGCTAGGACCACTCTGCAGGACCACGTGGAGCTGTCTCTGAGTAGTATAGCCAGAAAAAAATGCTCTGAGGCGGATTTTAAACAGGGAACTTGAAAAGAGCTAGAAATGGTCCAAAACAACCAATTACTACAGCTCTTGTGCTGAGGTCACTTCCTTCAGGGACAGATAGGCTGCTCAAGGCTCCCCACTCCCACTGGTGAGCAAAGAAACTTCCTTCTTATCCAAGTAAGGTAATGGACAGGAACTACACCGCAGCCCAGAATACAGCAAAGCCTGTAAACTGGCCTAAACTAGTCGAGGAGAGGTGGGAAAACAAGGATTATTTTTTTGTTTTTTTTTGTTTTTAGATAGAAAACACTCAGAAATACAGAAGGGAGCAATAAATTAGTTACACAGGCTAGCACACTTTAGTGGGCAGCCTCAATAGTTAAATTAAACAAACAAACACAGATTTTCGATTAATTTTCAACCAGGTAAACTTTTAAGTGCAGATACTATAAAATGCAGCAAACAGTTAAAAAAAAACAGTATAAGCTTGTTTAAAATAAGCAAGAGAAGGTATTCCAAGTAAAAAACAGAAAAAAATACTTAAATCTGGAAAGTAGTCACTTTTCTCAGTTCTCTGTAGCTAGGACCACTCTGCAGGACCATGTGGAGCTGTCTCTGAGTAGTATAGCCAGAAAAAAAATGCTCTGAGGCGGATTTTAAACAGGGAACTTGAAAAGAGCTAGAAATGGTCCAAAACAACCAATTACTACAGCTCTTGTGCTGAGGTCACTTCCTTTAGGGACAGATAGGCTGCTCAAGGCTCCCCACTCCCACTGGTGAGCAAAGAAACTTCCTTCTTATCCAAGTAAGGTAATGGACAACACAGGAACTACACCACAGCCCAGAATACAGCAAAGCCTGTAAACTGGTCTAAACTAGTCGAGGAGAGGCGGGAAAACAAGGATTATATTCTTGCGCACTTATAACAGCACTAGATGTGGCACTTGTGGTATCCTTGTGTATGTATTGCAGATCTAGAAGTGGCACAGCACTAGAATTGGCACTTGTGGTGCCTTTGTACACTTATAACAGTGCTAGAAGTGGTACTTGTGGTATCCTTGTGCACTTATAACAGTGCTAGACATTCATAGGTTAATAGGTTCATAGGTGTGTACTAGGCTAATGGCTCTGGAGCCTTTACAAGCCTAGCCCATAGGATTACCCTGACATCATGCCACCCGACCTTAGTTCCCAGTGCCTCTGTCAAGCAGAGCCACTAGCGTGATCTCCAGGGTAAATTTCTATTTCCCATCCACTCATCAAGATTTCTCTTGAAGAGGGCCAGTGAGGTGCTCTGCTTGACATGTATGGGAAGTCTATTCCATAGCATGGGCAGTCTGTGTTATGAACCTGTCCCTCCAGCATGTTCTGTTGATTGTGGTAATGAGGTTGAGGTCTTTGGAGCATGTGGTGCAGAGGGATTGGGATTTCATTAAATGTAGCATTTCTAACAGAGCTAGGTCAGACATGGCTTTGTTCAGGGGATTCTGGGGAGGGTGAAATGGGGGGTTGATCTTATTTTGGG
>NW_025056303.1:0-7845 GCF_019279795.1 Protopterus annectens | reverse complement strand
TTAACCCCAGCATCTAGAATGTACCCAAACAGTCCCACAGAGGTTTTTTTAGTGTGTTGCTCAGAGTGGCCCACTGGTTGTGTCTATCTGTTAGACCAGCAGTTTTTTATTTCACTTAAGTTATGCTTGAAAAAAGGGTCAGAGGAGGATTCTGCTTCACATGGAAGGGAAGACTTTTTCAGAGACAGGGTATTCTGTGAGACACATGCCTTTCCCTGTACCATGTCTTATATATACTGCAAGCAAGTTTTAAGTCTCTATTTTTCTGCGTGGGCTACATGTCACACTTCAGCTGGTGTCAGTGCATATAATATATTATGTGTATAATGGCTATCTGTTAATGACATGCACAATAGACTGATTTCTGGATGGATGGATGGATGGATGGATGGATGGATGGATGGATGGATGGATGGATGGATGGATGGCTGTACAGTAAAATCACATACTGTACCATTGGTCTGACCTCATATACACTTCCTTATGTATGTCACCATTTATGTGCTCATACTGTGGCAGCAGGAAGGAGAGTTGTGTCAGTGGCTTCAGCAGGTAGTTTCTTTGATTTTTGTGTGGAAGTCTGTGGTTCTGTGGGTTCTGTTTTCACACAAAGTACATGGTCTAAATTTCAGTACTAACACCACACTGCACCATGAGGCAGGTGCTACACTCTTAAGTGCTCCATGCTTTGAATGAGTCACTAAACTGAGGTGCTAGCTACCTGAGCTGGTGGTGGCTCACACAGATGTAAATCATCTGATGGCTCTTTTTGAAAAGATTAGAAGAGCTTAATTATTATGCAAACGTCATACATTATTTAAACCTGCGTTATTCTCACTTACTATGCATTCACTTTTAACAGCTTTCCCCTCTAATAACCTACCATCACGCCAACATTATTTGCACAGTCATGTTATAATTCCTCTTATACCTACAGTATCTCATCGTACAATATATAATTCTTCACATTTACTAATCTAAATATTTCATAATGCACCCAGCAAACATTTATTTCACTTTCTATTTTGCTTTCCCCATTTTTCTCAAAAAAATGTTTTTATTTCTCAAATACATTTGAATGAATTCCATAGTATTTGTACATAACATCTTAAATAACTGTGTACACTATTTACAATAATCTGACACTATAACAGAGCTTAATGTAAACAGTTACTTTATAAGTATGTCCAATCCATTATCAGAGTGTCTGATCAATTACTGTATTGTGTCAATCAGCGATAAGCCTTTTCCCCAAGGGTTGTTGATAAATGGCTTTGGATACATTATTAGTTCTTTAATTTTAATTTCCAATAATGCTGTGATCTTCAGTAGGCTGTAGTAGTCTTACAAAGTTGGTATTGTGTTTGTATTCCATCTTGTTATACACTTCCTTGAAATTGCAAATATAGTCCATACTAGATACATGTTTGACGTATTCAAATGAGGACCTTTGTTCACATTTAATAATACAAGAGCTTGAGTTAAATAAAATGATTCATTAAATAAAGGTCAGTTAATGGTTTCCTCTCCAGTCCAGCTGGTGAATCTGGGAATCTTGAGGCAATGTTACAACTGCCTCATGTACTACCTAGAGACAACCCTCTCACTCCTCCAAACAGGTTCAAACATATGTGAGAGAGATGCAACCATATAGCCAAACTGGTGGCTGAGCTCTTCACCTCTTGTGGAATCCACTAGTGTAATCCAGTCCAGGAGGAAGAAGGTAACCTCACACAACACTAATCCAGTCTCACATAGTCCTACCACAACAGCAAACCAAACACATAAACACACAAAAACATACTAGGAGGCTCCTAAAATAAAAAATTCTACTCTAAGCAGCAGAGACCTCCCAAAGCAGACACCTTAAGCAAAGCAGCTACTCCCCACAGCAAGCAAAACACGTGCAACACGCAGCTCACAAAGTCAGTGTGCCAAACAGTCCCACAGCCCTTAAGGCTGAATAACACACCCTGATACACTTGTAATAGGTGATTCTATAGTCAGACACACTGGCGTCCTCAGCTCAACAGGCTGAACAAGGAGAAGGTCACAGTGAGCTGCTCTGTTGGGCAGCTTTTAGGATCTGCCAAGCACTCTTTATGACGCAAGCTACTTCCAGGGTTACTCCCAAAAGCAAGTGATACAGATATGATTCTGTCATAGTACATGCTGGTGTGAACTGACCTGAGGCGATACCTCCCTCGACTACATGAAAGAGACATAGAGGAGCGGCTCCGATCATGTAGCCCAGGCTGGAATATGGACCCTGACCTTGAGCAGCATCTTACCTCACCTAGAATGATGCTAATATAAAGACAAAATGATCGGGATTTTAACAATTGTGGCTAAAATTTTGGTGTCATTCAAAAGGGGGATCCAGTGCCTTGCATCAGCCTGGGATGACATGTTCTGAGCAAGCCACATTGCTTCACTAGGGACGGCTTCTGCACCTGTCACTCCCCTGGGCTTTTGGGATACTGGCAAAGGCTCTTGCCACCCCCATAGTGCCTTTTTTAGGGCAAGGCTCAAAAAGACAACCCCAATCTCCATAGAAAACACAAAGAACAAGAAACTAAGGGTAATGCCAAGCAAACGCCAGAAGTCTGAACCTCAAAATGCACACAGTCAAAGCTCTCCTCAGTATGGAGAACATCGATATCTGTGCAGTGACAGAAACCTGGTTCAAGGCTCCAGAGAGCACCCCAGCACTACCAGGTTATACCTCAAATCATGCTTTTGACCCCACAAAACTCAGACCCGAACCACAAAGGAGGGAGTATCCATATTTATCAAGGATACCCACACCTCCAGGTTAGTGGCATTGCACGAAGCATCAGAAACCATCCATGTGCAACTAACAGTGGGCAAAACTGCCTTTCAGTTTATAGCATGCTACAGACCACCATCTCAAAATCAGGAATCCCACTTGGCTTTCCTGAAAACATTGGAAAACATGAAGATCTCTCCAAACACCATTATACTGGGTGACTTCAACTGCCCAAACATAGACTGGGAGCATTACTCAAGCCCCAACACCCTAGCCCAAAGGTTCCTGGAATTTATAAACTCAAATGCCATGGAACAACTAGTCACAACTCCCACAAGAGGGGAAAACATACTTGACTTGATCATCACCAACATGGGGACCCTATGCTCCACACCAGACAAAAAACACACTGAACCCACAGACATTGCCAACATCCTGACAGACAGGTTCAGTGCAAACTCCCCCCCTTCCCCCCCAAAAGAGCAAATATCTATCCCAGCAAAGTGCAGCCTCCCTAACATCTCAGATGCTCAGGTGAAAGCCGCCCTCTCCAAAGCAAAAAACTGCTTCAATGGGACCAGACGGAGTCCCAGGTTGCGTCCTACATGAACTCCAAGAAGAACTAAACCCTCATGTAAAACTGCTGTACAATCTCAGCCTCACTACAGGATATGTACCCAAAGAATGGCGTACAGCAACAGTGGTCCCACTCCACAAAGGTGGTGCCTCAACGGACCCTGGTAACTATCACCCCATAAGCCTTACTAGCCTTATCTGCAAGGCCATGGAGAGGATCATCATGGAACTCATAAACAAAGACATTGGGAACCTACAGACACTAGATCCTACCCAATTCGGCTTTGTCAAGGGCAGATCCTGCCTCTTGAACCTGGTCGACTTTTTCAAAACAGTCACCAAAGCCATAGATGAAGGGAAGGTAGACCACACAGTCTATCTGGACCTCGCAAAGGCATTTGACACAATACCCCACTCGGGCATCATAGATAAGCTATCCAGCTTAAATATAAACCCCTATGTCACAAGATGGGTTGCTAACTGGCTCAAAGACAGAACCCACAGAGTCAGAATTGCCGGAGCCATGTCAGACTCGAAACCGGTTACAAGTGGTGTCCCATAAGGCTCTGTTCTGGGACCACTCTTGTTCGGCATATACTTTTCCGAGGTACAGGCCAACACGGGAGGACTATGGTTGACCAAGTTCGCAGATGACTGCAAATTCGGCGCCATAATTGGCTCTCCAGCTGACACGAACTTCCTC
Source organism: Protopterus annectens (assembly GCF_019279795.1). Lineage (NCBI taxonomy): Eukaryota > Metazoa > Chordata > Ceratodontiformes > Protopteridae > Protopterus > Protopterus annectens. The sequence continues at coordinate 3,796 of NW_025056303.1, read as the reverse complement.
CAAAAAGGTCTCACAGAGACGGATAACTGGTGCCAGAGCCATGGCCTAAAGCTAAATGCAAAAAAGTGTATAGTCATACCCTTTGGCAAAAACAAAGTGCCCACAAATTACCACATAGGTGGTAAACCATTAAGTACGGAAGAAGTAATTAGGGACCTGGGGACCCAAGTTGATAGCTATCTCTCCGACAACCACATCGCCAAAGTGGTTAGAAAGACCTTCTACATAGCACCTTATCACAAAAGGATTCACATCTAGATCAAGTGAGGTAATAGTGCCCCTTTATTCATCCTTCATCAGGCCCATCATAGAATACAATGCCCCTTTTGGGATGTACCTTACCCGACACCTGCAGCAAGTAGAAAGACCCCAAAAGTACCTCACAAAGAGGATCAAGGGACTCCAACAGATCCCATATGCTGCTCGGTTAAAAAAACTCCAGCTCTACTCAGTTGCATACCAACTACTTTGTGGCGACCTATGCCTGACATACAAAGCTATGTCCAACCCAGAATTAATGGACATGCTCCACCTCAGAAAATCTAAATCCCTCAAAACCACAGCTTTCGAGGGACTTGAACCTCAGCACAGAAATAAATAGAACATGCTGGAGGGACAGATTCATAACCCAGAGGCTCCCTTCTCTCTGGAATAGAATCCCAGTCCTTGTTAGGCAGAGCACCTCACTGACTCTCTTCAAGAGGAATCTTGATGAGTGGATGGGAAGATGAGGGTTTACCCAGGGATTACTTCTGTGTCACTACTAGACAGAGGCACAGTAAACTAACCTTAAAAAGGGCACAGCAAACTCAAATCAAAGGGTGGCAAAAGCCAAACACACTCAGGCTAGGCTTATAAATGCCCCAGGGCAGATAGCCTAGTATGAACCTATGAACCTATGAACCAAAGAATTAATAATTTCTCTATATATTTTATGTGGAAAATTCTTTGTGACTGTAAATGGTGTTAAAAGATCAAACTAGATTTTTAAATCTATATTTGCATTAATAATTTTCCTAAATGAGTCAGTGTAATAATCATATGAGTTTTACTGGGTTTTGTTATGTTATATTGCATACTAATACATAATATGTGCCATGGCAATTTGTTATCTGTTATTTAAAATTTGTTTTGTAAGTCAGATTCGTTTATTGATATTACAGTTAGTAATTCTTTCAAATTTGCAGAGTAATTTGGACTTATCCAATTTGAGTTTTTTTTAGATATTGATGCTTTTATATATGTTTCTGTATCAGGAAAGTGTAATTCTCCCTGTTTCTATTGTTTGATATGATGTATTAAAGCTATTCTGTTTCTTTTGGGAAACCATAAAAGTTTTATTAGGGGTGAATTTATTTCTTTAAGTATATTCATTTCTGTTAACAGTTGTATTGCCAAGGCTATATATAGGATCTTGGGCAGTAAAACCATTTTTATTGTGTAGTCTATCTTCAAATGTTAATATTATTTTGTTCCATTTTTTCACAGAGATTTTAATTGTATTGATGATATTACTGTAGTCTTTTTGAGACAAAGTCATTATTATCCTTGCACAACTCAATTCCTAGATATTTTAAGGTGGATTCATGTCTCCCTTATGATGTGATCACCCTTAGTCTGCAGTTCTTTGTATTTAAAAATAAAAATTTTGATTCTGATTTATTGAAATGGAGTCCTGAAGTCATGTGAAATTTGTCAATTAATATATCTAATTCTTCTAATGTCTCTTTTGTATTAGTTAATGTTAGTAATATGTCATCAGCAAATAGCATTACTTTAGAATTGTATTGTTCATAAACATCTATTCCTTTGATATTTATATTATTACAAATCAAATCTGCCAATATTTCAGTAGCCAGAACAAATAGAATCAGTAACATGGGGCATCCTTGTTTAGTGCCTTTTGTTATATGTATAGATTCAGAGGTAAAAGGACCTAACTTGACATACACTAAATTATTTGTATCCAAAAGTCTCCCAACAAGGCAAAGCAAGACAGTCTGTACATAAAATATCAAAGAACCCAAAAGCAGAGTAACACTGTAAGAAGGCACAACATCCAAACACATAAATCCAAGTATAAAACTCCTTTATTGTACAATGGTAGGTGCTTTCGCGGTTGAACAAAACCACTTCATCAGACAAGGAATGATGAAACTAAGCACCTTATATACATACACAATAAAATCCATTAAAATTCCCTCCAAAACTCTTAAAGGGACTTGAACAAAAATCAGCCCTTGCCTAGCGTCTTCATTTTCAATACGGGCTTGACAGATACAGATTCATTCAAGCCATATTGTTTATGTGCTGCAAGCCTAAAAATCCACTGTAGTTCAATACGTTCAGTATTAGACACAATGGGGCCTAATCTATTAAATGTATCCATGACATGAAGGACTTGAAAAAGGAATGGTGTGCCATGTTGTCAAATGTGCAAATGAGTGTGGGGTCCTCTGCATACCATATTAGGGAGGCCTGTTGTGTGGATGCATGGAGGGTGTTGTTGATGAGAATGTTAAAGAGGAAGGGACCAAGGATAGAGGTCTAAGGTACACTGGCATTGACTGGCAGGTATGGAGAGAGGATGCAGTGCCATTTTACTGACTGATACCTATTGGATAGGTAGGTTTGAACCACAGAAGGGTGAGCTGTGATAGACCTAGTGAGGACATTCGAAGTGGAAGTTTGCTGTGACAAACTGTGTCGAAGGCTTTAGACAGGTCTAAAAATAAGGAGGAGACTAGTTTGCCATTTTCTATAGCTTTACTGACAATAATTATACAGGTTAAAGGTGCAGGGCTAGTACTATGGGAAGGACTGCAGCCAATAACTATACAGGTTAAAGGTGCAGGGTTAGTACTATGGGAAGGACTGCAGCCAATAACTATACAAGTTAAAGGTGCAGGGTTAGTACTATGGGAAGGACTGCAGCCAATAACTATACAGGTTAAAGGTGCAGGGTTAGTACTATGGGAAGGACTGAAGCCATGTTGTGTGAGGGATATGAGTACTTCTTGCAAGGAATAGTTTAGCAATTGTTTTTGAATATATTTTTCACATATTTTGGAGAGGAGGGAATTAGAGTGCTATAGGTCTAAAGTTAGTGATGTCTGTTGAATTTCCTCCTTTCTGCAGTGGGATAGTGTTTGACATTTTTTCAGGGAGAGGGTGGGAATGTGAAATTCCTGGACTGCCCTATTTATTAGAATTGAGACAGGGTAGGCAATGCTATTGGCTGCTATTCTAGTACTCTCTTGGAAGGTCACCAGCTGATGGTTTGAGTTTGTTTAAGAGTAGTTTTGTATAGGATGTGGGCACAAGGTCGAAGGTGAAAGTGAATGTGCCATTACCTGGCTTCCTCCTGGGCGTATTTAAGATTAGGAAATATTGAGGAATCATTAGTTAGAGTTGATATACTATTTATGAAACAAGAGTTCAACTGCATTGTGGTTCTCAGTGATGAGTTATTGAGAGAGGGGCTAGGATTGAATTTATGGCCTGGTTGCCAGATTTATTTAATGGCTTTCCAGAAATGTTTAGGGTTGTATTTACTATTATTTTGAAAGTTATTATAGAATAGTTTTTGTCTTCAATAATTTGCTTTTTAGATCAATTGTGAAGCATTCTGTAGTTTTCAAGATAATTGTGGTGTTTTATATTTTTGCCATTCATTCCATGCATTTTCTCTATCCTGCATTGATATGCTACTCTTTTTGGGGTCTATATTAGATCAGCGAACACTTAAAAAAGCGAACGCTGATTGATCAAACGTATGTAAGTGAAGCTTACAATT
>NW_025056302.1:0-7617 GCF_019279795.1 Protopterus annectens | reverse complement strand
GCTACAGTTTTCATTAAAGTCTGACTTAACTAAAGTTCTTAAAAGCACAATCTCGGGCTGACAAAAAAAATGTGAAGGACAAAGGCCCAAGGATACAGTTTAAATACTGCTTTAATAAAACTTATAAGTAAACTTAGAAATTTTCTAGAATAACAGGATTTGTAATGTATTTTCTCAAATGATAAGAAGTGTCTGTAACTGAAATTTATGTCATCATTTAGGTAACTCAGGCCTCAGCTCATCCCAGGATTTCCAGGTAATCACAAATGTTTTGATTAATAGATCAAAATATGACAAAAATCTGTAAGGACTTTCTGCCAAAATCTAGAAGTAGTCAGGAGGTATGGTTCACCCAATAGAAGTGTAGAATGAAATAAGCGAAACCGAAAACAACAACAATGGATTTTAGCAAAACCTCTTTAACTCATGCACGATCTGAACGTTCACTTTGTGCCTTGCTTTCAGAATAGTTGTATACTGATACACAAATGATTTATAAGGGGGTTGTTAATTCCGTCAGCTACACTAATGACTGTAATTTACCCAGCAAGTTCTAAAATACATTTAATTTCTGCAGTTCAAGGGCACGCCAAGACTTACATCTACACCAATGCCAAGAAATCAAAAGCAATACCTTTTAATGGGCGCCAGCTTAAATCAACATCTAAAACATTACAACCAATAAGGCAGGAATATGTTGAGAGAAGGATTTAAATGTTGACAACCTTATCCAAAATAACATCATAAAAACATAAATGTTTAAGAGCAGCTCAACACAAATGTCCAAGAATCTGGAGAAAATTTAATCAAGATTTCTAAACTTGAATGTCAGTCGACCCAGATAAGCGTGGTTCAAACATTGACAAACGCACCAAACTATCTTAAGCACTGAACATGCAACAATCAACACGCGCATCAAAACCTGACGCCGTTAATTAGTTGCCACTGCATAGTATGTGAGAAAAGGCAACGGTAAGCACTAAACACATCCGCACCCACCCATCAAGGCAGTAAAACTTATATACGCTCAAGGAGAGCCTCACAACCACGTGACAGTAACACATACATATAAAATAATCTAATGTAAGAGGGACACAACAGTCTTAAATCCTACTATGGAACCGTCAAAGTCCTGACATACACTTAAGCAGACCTGATGCAGGGATTTCAAACAGAGAAAACTAATTATGCCCCATATGTGCTATAACACAGCAACTCAAATTAAAGCACAGCCTTCAAATCATTCTGCCTTTTCATTCAACATTATTATTATTTCATCGGTACAGATGCGCCTGAAAAGGAGCATACAACAGCAGACCATTCAACCGCAACAGGGGTATTAGGCTCGCATCGCTGGCCTTTGCTGCCGCCACAAAATCCATGGGCTCAGCAAAACGGCCAGCCGGAATGATGGCTTTTGGCCCGGTGAGCTCAATTCATTGGTTGAAATTGAGTTTTGTGCTGATTTTTCATCACGCACTTGACATTTCAGCTCCATAGCAAAATTCTAAAAAAAGAATCGGAAGAGTTCAAAGCTAATTAAATCGTGGGCACCCCTTCATTTGACTCCCAAACTCGGCAAAACCCAGCAACGAACGTTGGGAGGTCTGATGATCAGAGCAGTATGTGTATTAGACTGCCAGCCAAAAATTATTCCAAAGTACATTTATTATTTGCGTATGCACGCATAGTATGTCTAGGAATAGGCGGCCATGTATTGTGAACACAGCTGGTAATTGTCCTCAAGTACATTTATTATTTATTTATAGCATGACATAGTATGTTCAGGAATAGTATGTGCATTAGAGCACAGCGTAACAGTCTGGAAGGTACATGTATTTATTTATTTATGTAATGCAGCTGTGATCAGGAATAGCATGTGTATTACAGCACAGCTGCATGGTCTCAAGTACATTTTATTATTTATTTATAAAAAGACATAGTATGTTCAGGAATGGCTGCATGGTCAAACAGCCGCACAGTCTGAAGTACACGTGACATTTATTTGGCAAATTCTCCATTTAAGGATCAGAAATAGCATGTGTGTATTACAGCACAGCGGCCGGTCTCGTACATTTATTATTTATTTATGGCACGACTTGTATGACTTGTAATGCATGCGGCTGTATATAGCCACCTGTCTCAAGTACAGTTATCATTCACAACACTCAGCGCACCAGAGTAGAAGTGTATTAGAGCACAGCTGCAATTGTCTCAAGCGTTACCATTATTTATTTATGGCATGACATAGTATGATCAGGAATAGGTTACGTGGCTGTGGCGGCCAGCTGCAATCTGTCTCGCGCTACTACTTGCGGTACTGCATAGTATGATCAGGAATAGCATGTGTACTATAGAGCACAGCTGCATGGTCTCAAGTACATTTATTATTTATTTATGGTACATTTGTAAGGATCAGGAATAGTACATGTATTAGTGCAATAGCCAATGGTCTCAAGTACATTTATTAAATATTTATTGCATGACGAAGGACTGTGAAATAGCATGTATTAGGCTGGCTGCACGGGCCCCTGGGCATAGTCAGCATTATGTCATGACACAGTACATGATCAGGAATTCAAAATACAGCCGCACGGTCCTTATTATTTATTTACAATGCACTTGTATGATCATAGGAATAGTATGTGTATTAGAGCAGCCGTAACGTCTCAAGTACATTTATTATTTATTTATGGCACGACTTGTATGATCAGGAATAACATGTATATTTGAGCACAGTTGCATGGTCTCAAGTACATTTATTATTTATGGCACGGTGACTTGTGATCAGGTAATAGCATGTATTAGTATGCCAGCCGCAATCTCAAGTAAATTGTCATTTAATTATTGCACAAATTGTAAGGATCAGAATAGCACGCAGTAATAGAGTCAAACGTAACGGGTCCCAAGTTCATTTATTATTTATTTATGGTACAACATAGGTGTTTTGAATAGCATGTATTATAGCACAGCTGCACTGTCTCAAGTACATTTATTATTTATTTACAGTAACAACATATATGATCAGGGAACAGCATGTGTATTAGAAGCATAGCTGCAACGGTCTCAAGTACATTTATTATGTATTTATGGCACAACTTGTATGATCTGGAATAGCACGTGTATTATACCACAGGTGCAATTGTCTCAAGTACATTTATTATTTATATGGCGGTACCCATCAAAGCATCAGGAATAGTGATGCACAAGAAAGCATAGCTGCATTGTCTCAGCATATTTATTCTACGGTGCGGGCGACACAGAATGAGCAGGAGTAACTTGAAAATAAGCACAGCCGTAACTGTCCTTCAAGTACATTTATTATTTATCAGGCACACAATAATATGTTCAGGAATAGCATGGCATTAGAACACAGCTGTACTGTCCAAGTACATTTATTATTTATTTATGGCATGACATAGTATGGTCAGGAATAGCATGTGCATTACCAAGCGCCATTGACGAGGGAAGTGGTCCACAGCCTACATGGACCTCAAGGTAAAAGCCTTCGATATACCGGGCCCCACTGGGCATTATAGAAAAGCTCACTAGCTTAAATAGAAACCCCTATGTCACTAGATGGCTGCAAACTGGGCTCATGGACAGAACTCACATGGTTAGAATTGGCTGAGCCATGTCAGACTGCAAACCAGTTACAAGTGGCATCCCACAAGGCCTGTAGTCCTGGGACCCCTTGCTTGGTGTATACTTTGAGGTAAGGCCACTGGGAAGGATCAGGGTTGACCAAGTTCGCAGATGACTGCAAACTGGGCCATAATCACTCTCCAGCTGACACAAGCATCTTCCAAAAGGGCCTCATAGGAAACAGACAACTGGTGCCAGAGCATGCCTGCCAAACGCCAAAAAGTGTATAGTCATCCCCATGGCAAAACAGTGCTCTGGCAAATTACCATAGGTGGTAATTCATTGCTAATGGAAGAAGTACTAGGGACCTGGGGACCCAAGTTGATAGCACTGGGCTTGACAACAGTACAAAGTATAGAAAATATTTTGCAGCTCACTTAATCATGAAGGATTCACATCTAGATCAGGGAGGACTCTCTTTACTCATCCCCATCAGCCCATACCGAGACAATGCCCCTTTGGGATGTACCTTCCAGGCCCCCAGCAACTGAAAGACCCAAAAGCACTCACCAAGACCAAAGGCCCAAACAGATAACATGCCGCCCAACAAAGAAAACTCCAGCTCTACCCAGTGGCATACCGCCTGCCTTAGAGGCGCATCTATGCCTGACGAGCAAAGCCATGTCCGGAATTAATTGACATGCCGCACCTCAGAAAACTAAATCCCACTCCAGCTACCGAGAGACTCTGAACCCCAGCACTGAAATAGGACATGGACAAATTCATAAACCTGTGAGGCCCTCACCTGGAATAAAATCCCAGTCCAGGTTAGGCAGAGTCCCTCATTGACTATCTTCAAGAGGAATCTTAATGAGTGGATGGGAGATTGTAGAATACCCCGGTATCACGAGTCACTGATTAGAGGCAATGGTATACTAACCTCAAGTATAACAAAACGAATGAAATGGGTGGTGAAAGCAAACACTCTGGCTAGGCTTATAAATGCCCCGAAAGGGTTCATAGGTTCATACTAGGCTAAGGAGCATAGCTGCACCGTCTCAAGTACAGAAGTTATTATTTATTATTTATGGCAATAAATCCCAGCGATCAAGACTAGCACGGTATTAGAGCACATTGCACCGTCTCTCAAGTACATTTATTATTATTTATTTATGGTAACAACATAGTATATTTCAGAATAGCATGTATTAGAACACAGATGCACCTGTCTCAAGTAATATTTATATTATTTATTTATGACACCCACATGCAGTATATGTTCAGGAATCAGCATGCATTATTAGAGCACAGCTGCACGGTCTCAAGTACATTTATTATTTGTTGATGCAAGGCACAACTCGAGAAGTATGTTTTGGAATAGCATGTGTATTGAGCACAGCCAAATTGTCTCAAGTACAGTTATTATTTGCCTCATGGCATGACTTGTATGTGACTTCAGGAGTAGCATGTGCATATTAGAGCACAAACTGCACTGTCTCCTCAAGTACATTTATTATGCCTTATTTATGGCACAACATAGTATGATCAGGAATATCATGTGTATTAGAGCATAGCTGCAACGGGTCTCAAGTACATTTAATATTTATTTATGGCACACAACATAGTGCTGTGATCAGGAGTAGCATTTGTATTAGAGCACAGCTGCACTGTCTCAAGTACATTTATTATTTATTTATTTATGGCACTTGTATGATCAGGAATAGCATGTGTATTAGAGCAACAGCTGCACTGTCCTCAAGTAAATTTATTATTTATTTATGGCACAATCCTTGTATGGATCAGGAATAGCATGTGTGTATTAGAGCACAGCCGCACGGTCTCAAGTACATTTATTATTTGTTTATGGCACGACTTGTATGATCAGGAATAGCACGGTATTAGAGCACAGCTGCACGCCTTCAAGTAGAGTTATTATGGCCATGTCACAACACAGTATGATCAGGAATAACATGTATTATGTTAACAGCTGCACTGTCTCATGTACATTTATTATTTATTTATGAAGGCAAGGTAATAGAGCATGAGGTAGTGAAGAGGGTAGGATACTAGTTGTGTCATCATCTGAGGTTGCCTTCATGTGTGTGGGTTCTGGAAAGGCAACAGCAGTCCGAAAGCGCTGTAAGTATCACAGACTTCCTTTTCAGACAAGGAATTAGCCATCATCAGGCAATACAGACAGCATGATGACAAAAACACCAGACTGTATCATTCCAGTTAATATCTACAGATAACATGGAACCCAAGCACAAAATGCACAGTTGGGGCAGTAGAAAAGAGAAATAAAATAAAACTGCTTAAGGGCATATCATACAGCAAAATCACTGGTCACCAACATGTAGCATGTAGCACGATAGTAGGAAATGCATGAGAACAAAGTACACAAAATAAAATATGAAATTAAAGGGAATGGATAAGTGTGTCTGCCCATACCTCCCCAACTGTCCAGATTTTTGCAGAATGCCCAGATTTTCATCTGATATTTTTGGTCTGTTCCTATAAATGTGCTTTTCCTCCAAATCACCGAAGATGAAAGTCAAACAATGAATTTGTATTTGAGCTCAGACTTATCCCTTCAGAAAATGCACAATGCAAATTGTGTTAGTCGAGCAGCTTGAGCTTATGTGAGTAAATGTGTAGACCATAAAACAAAAAGGAACCAAGACTGTCATCAAAGCTTGGAAAGTCCCCTGCACACACATATGCCTTTCATAGAAATGTCAGCAGGAAAACCATCACACTTGGCTAGTATTCAGAGATCAATTTGAATATGAAAAAGAAACAAGACTGTTTCTACTAATATTTGAAACTTCAGATCTTCAGATGCTTACAGAAGTTAGGCATTTGTGGCAAAACTGCACCGCCAGTATTTAGAACCGGCACAAAAATAAAAATATGAAATGAAATTAACTAAACCTTAGTTTATCACCAACTTTGCACTGCTGAAATGCTTCTGCACGGTAATAGCAAGTCAAGTCCAACATTGTTGAAAAGCCAGTTCCTCCTGAGATAAAAGCGCGATGTTGAAACTAATGAATGACTCACTGAGAGCTGTCAGAGTACAACTGCAACTTTAGAAGGAATCTCAGCCGTTAACACCCTGAAGCTTCCCAAGCACCTCCCAACCCCTGCAGCCATAGTTGGGAACATGCCCAGAAGCCAGACTGTGAAAATGTAAAACAACAAAGACTAGAATCAAAACAAAACCCTGGATTGTCCTTTAAGTAGACAGACAGCTTAATGGGTTAAGGGCAAAGAGCAGGGTAATGCAGAGTCACCCTGAATACCCTTGGATTTTTATTCATTTCGGAATAATAATTGTCCTTTATCATGGCTTAACCGCAAAGTGGTTTGCCACTGTTTCTGCTATAATGTAATCGATCAGTGCAGGTGTATAATACATTTTTAAGCACTTTATCCAATAAATGGGATAGATTTTGTAGTCCGGCAGTTGTGATTCTTCCTCACAGCTCCCACAAGACCTTTTAACAAATAAACAGATTCTTTGTTCCATATGACTTTCTTTATTATCCTTTCTTTTGTTCTATTGCAATGATTGAGTTTTCCGGCACCACCTGCAAAACCCCGCCGGCAACGTCCTGCAGGAAGTTTTAGGCGTCGTCAGCTGCGTTATTAGTGTATAAAGTGCTCAGGATAGCTTGCAGATTTGCCAAGTTAAGTAGCATTGTTTTTCCTGTTGCCAACCAGGGTGTCTGTTCAGGCGTATATAAATAGTTCTTACTCATGGCTAAATCTTCATGTAAAGATTTTAATACTTTTAGCCAGAAGTTAGATACTCCATCTGGGCTGGGGTTTTCTAACTAAGAGCTTTTCTTAACTTTGTTTCAATCTCTCTGGTCGTTACTTTATCCCATTTCATATCTTGTACATTTGAACTTCTTATTCTTTCTTTTACTTCTTCTATCCATTTAACATCTTTATGCTCCACAGGATCTTCATAGATATTTCTCCAAAATATGTCTATTTCTTCATTTTTTGGTGGTGTTTCAATTC
>NW_025056301.1:0-7463 GCF_019279795.1 Protopterus annectens | reverse complement strand
TCAGGGTCCTCAGGTGTGCATATGTTTGCTGTTACATTACTTAACACATGGCATTCATGCCTCAGGTGGTGCTGAGGGCTGTCGGATGCACATACACTCCCTGTACATGTTTGGAAGCAGGTTGTGTCATGTTAGGCATCCTGTTACAATATGAGTGAGTCAGTGGGGCATTAGTCCCAGTGTTCATTGACCAAGTGTATGTAAGCATATTTAAAGGCCTCTTTGCCAAGGCCAGGCATACTGGCACGCCCTTCTGCCTACTGGGCAAGGTCAGGTTGTTCTCCTCGGTCACCCCTGCCTGTGGTGGCCTTTGGCATGGTGGGGTATGTCGGCTTCCAGCCCTATGCTGGTCCTGCTGCAGCTGTTTCCGCAGGATCATATTATGTAGCATAGCACATATCATGATCATTTGGGTACATGTAGTTGGTGTGTACTGCAAGGCTCCACCAGATGTGTCCAGACACCGGAACCGTGACTTGAGCAGCCCAAACACACGCTCTATGACATTACGTGTTTGTGCGTGTGCCTCATTATGGCGTTCCTGTTCAGGTGTGTGTGCATTTCTGATGGGTGTCATCAGCCACGGCTCCAGTGCATAACCTGCATCCCCCACTAGGTGTCCATGTGGGAAGTCCCCACTGGCAAATGATTGGTACAGCTGCGTCAGATGCCAGATGTGGGAATCGTGGTAGCTCCCAGGGCAGCCAGCACACACATTCATTATTATGCCCTGGGCATCACACCGACCTGGCAGTTGATGGAGGGAATCCCTTGCGGTTAATGTAGACTCTACCCGCTCACCGGCTGGTGCTTTGATGCGTATGGTGCAGTCTATTGCACCCAGTACCTCAGGGTATCCGCTATTTGCTGGAAGAGGCATATTGCTGGCCAATACCTCACGGGCATTGGGGAAATATACATGATCACCGACATGTGCTGACATGGCATCCAGGAACTGGTGCAGTACCCTGGAGGCTGATGCCTGTGATATCCCCATCATATCACCAGTTGGTCTCTGGAAGGTACCTGTTGCTAGTATTCTTAGGCCAACACATACCTTGGTTTCCACTGGGAGGGTTCCCCCTCTGTTGTTTCTGTGTGTGGCGTGGCCTGCACAGCTCAACAATTTGCTGCAGAAGGTCTCTGTCCACTCTGTAGCGCTCTACTATCTCCAGCTCATGTAACCCATGGTAGGTGACCCTGGGCCTGTATACTCTTCTCCTTCTCCTCACTCTGGGTTGTCTGTCAGCATCTGCATTGTCACCACCCTCAGCAATTGCCTATGCCTGATTATAACAGCTATGGCAGCCCCTAGCATTTCTGCTCTGAGTTCAGCTTTTTCAGTTTTCAATTCTGATAGCTTACTCCTTTCTTGCAGTATCTCTTGTGAGAAACACCTGCACTGCTGTTTGCAGTGTTTTAAGTGCTGGGTTGGGCTTCTGGTCTGCCTGTGTAATTGCCTGCTTCCAATTGTTTCACCAATTAATTTCAGCAGTATCTTCTGGCAGCTTCCTGTATTCTGGTTGTTTCCTTTTCCTCTCTGTTTCCTGAGGGGAGCAATGTGCACACCAGCTTAAGCTCACAGATACTTAAAGCGCACACATCCTTACGGTGTTAGCGCACACATTCTTACGGTGTTAGCGCACACATCCTTACACGGTGTGAACTTGGCTGATTCATGGTAAAATCGCGACACAGCCTCACACGCGTGCGCCAGCGCAAACCGTTGTAAACGGTTTGCAACACGCCCCATGTTGAACCTGCCTTACACGCGCGCACCGCATGACGTATATCAAGAAAGTTTTAGTGTAGGGATAGTGTGCACCTCTATTTCTTGACTTTCCTAGTGTTCTGTTGGGACACACCTCTCCCTGATGTCTGTCTGTCATCTGTCACGTTACATTGCCCTCCAATCTGATACATTTATTTCTATCATTCCCCCCCATGATCTCACCTACCTCATACTCTTTTCCTCCCTTCTGTAACTCTTACACTACTCAAAGTGCTCATTACCTATGTGGCAGTGTGATTCAGTATTGTAACTCTCATTTACATAGGATTGCCTAGTAATGCTTAGTTACATTTCTTACACGGAGCTCCCCCCCCTTCCCCCCTTGGCAACCACTAACAGGGGGCCATTATTTTTTTGGTTTGCTAGTCCCTGCATTGTCATTCCATGTAATACATTAAACCCACAATTGTGGGCTTATAAGCTCGGTTTTCAGTTTTAGGCAGCGCACCCGTTTGCTGGTGTGCTGCAGTTACTGAAAATCCACGGAAAAAAAGTTATTTAAAATACTTTTGCAACATTTTTAATGCCAATGGCCACATATTTGGCCATTGGCATGCTAAATGAAACATATGCACCCTTTATTTGGAGCTGACATAGCTCCATTGTCAATTTGCAGAAAAGTACTCAGTTGTCAGCTGAGTACATTTCTGCAACACGTCCGTTCCCGGACTGGTTTGCTTCTTGGATCGCTCAAATACCTCATTTGCATATCTTTGAGCTGCAAATGAGGTATTGAGCTTTTCCAGTCCATGTAAAAACGTGTTAGCTGTCTCTTACATGGAGGTTTGGGCTGTTCCTGGATCGGAGGCTTACACAGGCTTACACTACTCTTAAACTCCGTGTAAGCCTCGTGAATCCTGCCCTGTGTGTGTGTGTGTGTGTGTGTGTGTGTATATACATACACACACACACACACATTACAATCAATATATATATATATATATATATATATATATATATATATATATATAGTTTCACTTTATAATCTTGAAATACTAAAATAGAATTTTAGTATCTACACTATAAAGCCAAAGTGCAGTTGCAAACTGCATAATATCGAATCTGAAATGTCAAATCCGCATTTGTGTTACACATTGTGATGTGCTGTGGTTTAATGGTTAGCTGGGGATTCAGGTAAGTTGTGTTTTGTAAGGGCATTGGGTAGGGATTTTAGTGTGTGTGTGTGTGTGTGTGTGTGTGTGTGTGTGTGTGTGTGTGTGTGTGCAGTGGTGGGTTTTGTATGTCTGCGTTGTGCGACTGGTTAGTATATATAAGTAGCATGTGTGTGTGCAGGGGTTGCACTGCTTATAGGTAGGGTAGGTGTGTTTGTTTGTTATGTTGTTTCTGTGTGTTGTTTCGTTTGTTGAAGTGTAGCTAGGTAGGTGTATGTGTGCTTGTTTGTGTGGTGGCGTGTGTGTATGTGTGCGTGTGTGGTGGTGTGTTTGTATGTGTATGATCGCGACTTTGAATTTCACGGTTGTGGGTTTTTGTTTTTTTGAATTTTCGACCTTATAGTCTTGAGATACTAAAATTCGGTATTTTAGTATTTTGAGATTATAAAGTGAAACTATATGTATGTATGTGTATATATATATATATATATATATATATATATATATATATATATATATATATATATATATATATATATATGTATATAGACATACACACCTTGGCCATGTAGTTTCTGGGGAAAGAGGAAGCCTAAATATTCAGGCAGCAAGGAGGCAGGGATACCACTTGGCCTTGTAGGTGCTCCAAGTAGGCAGCATCCTAGCATCTTCTAAGACTCCTCAGATCTCTCTAGGGAGATGTAGTGGTCGCATGGAAACAGCTACGTTCATCCTGCCGCAGTACTATGGTCCCATTTGTTTGGACCAAAAAAGTTACTGGACAGAAGCCTGATTCAAACAACCTATAAACCAGGATATTGTGAGTCACTATGTGGTGATATGAATAAGTCATGACCTTTCAGGAGAAAACTTTGTCAGCAAGTATATTCAAACACTGGAACAGTATTCAGGATACACCACGAGAAGTCCAAGATAGTCAATAAAATTCTTTTATTCCATAAAAACTGCAGGAGATAAGCGCTTTCACGTGCTTAAGCGCACGCTTCATCAGATCTACTAACACAAATCTCTGGTACCCCTTTTATACAATCTAAATTGTTCTTAATTATATCAATTAAAACCTCATTATATAATTAATCAATCTGAACTTTAAAGACATAGCTCCATATTTCTATACAGGTACAATGTCAATTCACTTCAGAATCTTTGCAAAATCTAAACAGTCTGCAACTCACATTCTAGCTTATGTTCCTAAAACACATATAATGCTTGCCTCACCTTCAAAAGTTTAAAAGTATGTTATATATTACTTTTCTTTTATTTATTCATATGTCGCATTCAAGTGCTTCACGTGTCTTATTTCTCATTAATGTTCATATTGTGTTCTAAGGGAGCTCACATAAAGCACGTATATAACAATATGAATAATCAACACATCTGTAAAAGTATATATGTATATACATATGATCAAGGTCCTATCTACAGTTATAACATTTGCCATGCATCATTTTCATGAAATGCATAGCCCTTGGTTTAAAAAATTTTTAGTCGCTGTTTCTGACTTCTTAGTTTGTTTTTAATAAACAATTTCGATACTGCACTTGACTAAAGTGATGAACATCAAAACAAAGATATATACATACATACACTTAATCAAAATCCTATCTACAATCCTAATATTAGCTATGCATCATTTTCGTAAAATATATAACTCTTAGTTTAAAAATATTAGTCGATGTTTCTGACTTCTTAGTTTAGATTTAACAAGCTATTTCTATACTACTCTTAGTTAAGCTGATAAACATTATGGGTATATACTTCTAACCTTTCTTTATATTATTCCGCTCAATACGCAGTATTCACTTGGAGTAGTTTAGTTTAACTAAAAACTTAATATCCATCTTCTCTTGCTTCTAATACTTAAGCCTGAACGAAAAATTTTTTAATATTTATTGCACATTATATCTAGTTGTTCATTTATTTATAAATTATTATTTCAAGCATCAGATCTATTTTCGTGCTTGCATTAAATTCAGTTTGAGTTTACATAAATTAAATGCATGAAAAGTATGTGTAAGGTATTTTTAAAAATTAAAAACATGTTTACTAAATTCTTAACATATATAAGACTATGGTGTATGCAATACTGAATATAAAATATATACTGCAATGTTCTGTTAATTAAAAAGAATATACAGTCATAATGTAAATATTCCTATAATTCCTGAGTGAACAATATAAATTTAATGTGATGACGCTTAAAACTCATTCTGTGTTCTTCTCTCCTCTGTTTAAATATATGTCTGGAGTATTATATAGTTATATATAAAATTAATAAAGAGATAATCAACTATACTAGCAAAACTTCTCTGTATAGTCAAAATTGATTTTAAATACATCATTACTACTATAATAAGTGCATATTTAATTATACTATATATATCTATCAAATTTCTAAAAAACTTCATAAAGATATATCAATTTGATTTATCACTTTAAAAAATTCCTTGTAGCTACCTTTTAATAAGCTTTGAATCTTAACTCCATATAATATATTATAACTAAATTTAGATCAAACGTCTATATATGCTTATAACATAGAGATTACTTATACTTCTATCAAATCAAGTAAGGACTAAATTAATTAATATGCCTAATATACATAAAATATGCATTCATTTGATTAATATAAAGTTCATAAAGTAGTAGTTGTTATTTAATTAACTCTTCATATGATTTTCCTGCTCCAGAAATTATTCAATAATAAAAATATTTCATAACTCAAGTATATTTAGCCACTTATTTATACCTTTAATTTTATTTCAAAATTGGTTTCAAGGATAAGTAATTATTAATGCCTGGTTCCCTATGTGCTCCCGTTCTGAGAATCCACTCTAATTCTAATTTGTGTAGATAGTTGTTCTTGTCTCCCATTCTTATATTTTCATTTAGTGTTTGCAAAACCCTAAACTTAAACTCATGATTTGGACACTCTTTAATATGCTTGGCCAGTGCATTTAATTCATTTTGTTTCTTTATATCATACACATGATTGTACACTCGTTCTTTTAATTTCCTTTTCGTGAGTCCTATATAAAATACTGGACATTGTGTACAATTGGCCATATAAATTAAGTTCTTAGTGTTACAGTCTGTGTATGTCCTTGGAACAAATTCAAAATAACCATTTGGATGTATATAATTTTGAACAGTAGTGATATATTGACACATCTTGCATCCTAAGCATGGAAACGTTCCTTTTTTCGTTCTATTATTAACTCTATTATTATAGCCATCATGTATATTTCTGGAAAATATCTCTTTCAAATTATCACATGTTTGGAAGACAAACGTTGGTCTATTCCCCACTAATGTATAAACCTCTTCTGTTATACTTAATATGTTCCAATGTCTTCTTATGATTTTTCTTATTTCTGCATTATCATTCGTGTATTTCATAATGTATCTAACTGTTTTCTCTGAAGTTTTATAGACAGCAGCTGCTGGTTTATTCCTCCTTTGTGAATTAACCCTGACTACTTCATTTCTTATAGACTCATCAGAAAATGATACTTCATGTCCTGTAAAGGGTATAAGTTCTTTTCTTGTATTTCTGACAAGACTGGCATTATATCCTCTCTCTATAAAGATTTTTTCTAGTATAATAGCTTCTTCATACAAAATTTGTGGATCTCTACATATTCTCAGGATTCTAGAATACTGTCCTCTTACTATCCCTGAAAAAACATACCTGGGATGCATGCTACTATACTCTAGCATGGTGTTCTTCCAACACTTCTTCCTAAATAATCTGGAATTAATTAGTTTCTTTTCATCTAGGGATATGGTTAAATCTAGATAGTTCACTCTATCTTTTGAAAATTCATATGTGAATCTAAGAAAACTAGTAGTGTTGTGTAAATATTCAACAAACTCATGTAGTTCTTCAATAGTCCCTCTCCATAGGAGTAGGATATCATCTACAAACCGTCTGTAGGTTACTATCTTTGCCATCCATTTACAGTGGAACAGATGTTCTTGTTCCCAGTGATATAAAACAAGATTTGCATAGGAGTTCGCACATGGTGTACCCATGGCGACTCCCCATGTCTGTAAATAGTATTGATGGTTAAACAAAAATATATTATTATGAAGTATCATGTCAAGAAGTTGTGCTATAAGAATCTGTCTATCAGTGGAGAAGCTGCTTTCTTTCATCATTACTTCCCTAATGGCTTGAAGGCCGTACTCATTTGGAATACAGGTAAACAAGTTGCATACATCTAATGTAACTAGTGTTAAATCATGAGTGTGCATTTGCTTTAATTCTATCTTCTCAAAATCTTTTAATAATTCTCAGATCTCTCTAGGGAGATGTAGTGGTCGCATGGAAACAGCTACGTTCATCCTGCCGCAGTACTATGGTCCCATTTGTTTGGACCAAAAAAGTTACTGGACAGAAGCCTGATTCAAACAACCTATAAACCAGGATATTGTGAGTCACTATGTGGTGATATGAATAAGTCATGACCTTTCAGGAGAAAACTTTGTCAGCAAGTATGGGAGAAGAGTGAATGAGCGAGTGAGTGAGTGAGTGA
>NW_025056300.1:0-5443 GCF_019279795.1 Protopterus annectens | reverse complement strand
TACCTCCATACCATCATGCACCACTTCAAATTTCTACCACAAGGTACTGCCATGCTGGCTTGCACTTAAAGTATAGTGAGGATGGACTAGTACATCCATCAACTCTATGTAATTTATAGTAATTATGTGCATGTATGTAAGTATGTATGCATGTAGGTATGAATGTATGTATGTGCATATGTAATTATTTATGTATGTATGTATATATATATCTGTGTGTATGTATGTACGTATGCAAATATGTATGTATGTATCTATTTATTTATTTATATTTCTTAACCAAGACATCTGTGCTAAGCAAAATCATTTGCTGCAATTCAGAAAGAGTGCAGCCATCATCATAGTCAGCCCTCCTCTGTTCAATGTGTGTATGCATGCACGTATGTTAGTATGTATATCTGTATGTATGTATGTATGCATATAAGTACGTATGTACGTAGGTGTACATTTATTTATTTAGACTTGTTAACCAACTCATTTGTACTGAGAACAATCATTAACTACAGTTCAGACAGAGTGCAGCCATCATCGCAGTCAGCCCTCCCCTATTCACTGTGTGGGCCTGTTGAGCAGTAGTGCTTATTAAGAATGAATAGTGATGGGTGTACGATTATACAGTGTGTGTATAAGTATGTAAATATGCGTGGCTGCAATTTATCGCATGTCTGCTCACAGAAGGTAAGCATGTATATATGTATGTATGTAAGTATGTATGTATCAGACCACTAAGTTCCAGCAGCAAAGATCACTTGCAGATCACTAAGGCCAATAACTCTGCTGGTGAAGCACTATTCTCTTTGCTTATATAGCCAAATTATGGAACTCCACTCCCACCCACAACATTACCTCCTGCACTATTCCATGCAACCACTCCCTTCAAACTTCTTACTAAAAGCCGTGCAAATAAAAACATGCTGGCTATGCCCCTTGCAACTCCCACTCTAATATCATCCACCCCATCCAACCACTCTCACTGCACCTTCTTCCACTCCACCAATTACTTTGATAAACTGCTTCTTCTTGTAACATTGTTAATGTTCAGAGCGTACTTCATAGATAAAGGCTTCTGCTGTCTACTTGATGTGTACATGGTTATGTTCTTCACATCTGGAAATATGTTGTAGAAATGAATTGCTATATGGGAATTGTTTATTCACTATGTAATCCAATGTATACTGTCTGTTTATTTTAATATGTGAGCTTTTCTCCATGGGCTTCTCCGGCTGAAAATGGATTCCACGTCCAGTGGACACTCGGTCAACAAATTTAAATAAATAAACAACAACAGAATGTAAATTACATATATGTATGTGTGCATGTATGTAAGGATGCATGTATGTAGGTATGAATGTATGTATGTAAATATATAAGTATGTAAGTATGTATGTAAGTATGCATGTGTTTATGTATGTATGTATGTAAGTATGTATGTACGCATTTATTTATTTAGATTTGTTAACCAAGACATTTGTACTGAGCAGAATCATTTGCTACAGTTCAGAAAGAGTGCAGCCATCATTGTAGTCAGCCCTCCTCTGTTCACTGCGTGTATGTATGTATGTATGTATGTATGCATGCACATATGTAAGTATTTATGTATGTATGTATGTATGTATGTATGTATGTATGCATTTATTTATTTAGATTTGTTAACCAACACATTTGTACTGAGCAGAATCATTTGCCACAGTTCAGAGTGCAGCCATCATTGTAGTCAGCTCTCTTCTGTTCACTGTGTGTGCCTGATGAACCTTGGTGCTTATTAAGAAGGAATAGTGATGGATGTAAGATTATAAAGTATGCATGTACGTATGTAAGTATGTATGTACGTATGCATGTATATACGTATGTAAGTATGTATGTATGCATTTATTTATTTAGATTTGTTAACCAAGACATTTGTACTGAGCAGAATCATTTGCTACAGTTCAGAAAGAGTGCATCCATCATCATAGCCAGCCCTCCTCTGTTCACTCTGTGTGTCTGATGAGCCTTGATGCTTATTAAGAATGAATAGCGATGGATGTATGATTACAATGTATGTGATTGATGGCTGCAGTGGTAACTGCAGGAAGAGTAAGTAGTACTACAGGGAGGAAACAGGTGAAAACAAGTACCAGCAAGGCTCATTAGCATAACTCTCAACTGTCCAGATTTTCTCAGAATGCCCAGATTTTTTACTCATATTTTTGGTCCGTTTCTCATAAAATTGTAGTTTTCTGGCAAATCACTTGGAAATCATTGAGGAGTAAAGACAGAACATATTGGCAGACATTTAATTTTTATACTTCATATATGATTATAGGATCATAGGAAGTTACTAGGCTACTGGCCTTGAGGCCTTTACAGGCCTAGCCAAGAATTTAGCTGATGTTTCAACAAGTCAGCACCCAATGTCCCTGTCCAGCAGGGACACAGGTGGAATCCCAGGGGTGTGTTTTCTGCTCCCCATCCAGTTTTTCAGGTTGCACTTAAAAAGGGATAATGAAGTACTCTGCTTGATGTGGAAAGGGGGGCTATTCCACAGAAACGGGGGTATCTGGGGCACAAATCTGTCCCACCAACAAGTCCTATTGATGTCACAGACCAGGTTGAGGTCATGTGTGTGGGTTACTTGAGTGGAGCTTGATTTGTGGATATGCAGCAGTCCCATCAAGGTGGGGTCTGAGATGGCTTTGTATGCCAGACAGAGGTCACTACTGAGAAGTTTGTATGAGACTGAGTACAGGGACAGGGCTTTTAGCCTATCTGGGTAGGGTAGATGTTTGAAGCCCTGGATACTTTGTGGGGATGTCACTCTCCCCAAAGGGGATGGGATGATGATGCATTTTTTTGTCATTCAGTTTGAAGCCATGATTCTGGAACCAGTCATTTGCTTGTGGGAGACCTTCTTGGAGAATGTCCACATCACTAGGGGAATTGATGACAGCACTCAGCTTGCAGTCATCTGCAAACTTAGTCAACCATAGTTCAATGGTTTTGGCCTGCACATCAGAAAAGTATGTCCCAAACAATGGAGGCCTCAAGACAGATACCTGGGATATGCTGCTTCTTATGGGTCTACTGCTTGATGTGGCTTCCCCTATTTTGACTAGGTGGATTCTATCAGTGAACCAGTTTGCTAACCATCTGGTAACATACGGATTTATGCCTTGTTGAGAGAGTTTATCTATTATACCTGAGTGGAGAATAGCACTGAAGGCTCTGGCCAGGTCAAGGTAGGAGGTGGAAACCATCTGCCCCTCGTCCATGGCTTTGGTGACTGTCTCAAAGAAGCTCCACCCGTTATCAGGTAAGTATGACCTCCCCTTGATGAAACCAAACTGTGAGGAAGGTTGTCGATGTCCTTGTTAATGAGGTCCATGATAATCTGCTCCATGGCCTTGCAGATCAGGCTAGTTAGGCTGATGGGTCTATAATTTCATGGATCGGTGGATGGTCCTCCTTTGTGCAAAGGGGTGACAGTGGTGTCCTACACTTGGCTGGGATGAAGCCCATACTCAGGCTTTGGTTGAATAGGATGCCTAATGGTGCTGCAAGTTACTGCCTGAGTTCATGTTTGATGCAGCCTGGGATGTTATTGGGTCCCATGAAGACTGTATTTTTTGCCTTTGAGAGGGCAGTGATGACTTGTTTCCTAGAGGTAAGGGGAGGGGGGCAGGTGCTGGGGATGTCCTGATTTACTGATGGGAGGGACAGAGGGGTGAGGTTTTTGCTGAACCTGTCTGCCAGCAGGTTGGCTATATCTATGTCATTTGTGTATGTGGTGTCCCCTTTGGACCCCACCATTTCTGGGCAGATCTGAGTGTTTCCTTTGAGATTGTGGACATATGTGAAGAAGGCCCTATGATTGTCTTTAGTAGATGTGGCCAGTTTGGACTTGGTTTGGAGGATTTCACTAGTGCTATTATTTGCTTGTTCAGGCTAAGAAGAGATTGCTTCCAATTAGGCACCTGCTCCTTCTTGGTCCTGGACGGCAATTATTTCCCTTTTATTATAGGGTTTATTTAATGCAAATGACGACCAGACAGGTTTACTCTTACTTGAAGAGAAGGATTTTATCCTGTCAGGTATTCTTGATTCCATACAGCTATATAAATGCTCATATAGTAGTTTGGTGTAAGTTTGGACATTTGTTCCAGTTCCTATGGAGAGAGAGGGGACTATGAAGCCATTGTACCTTCCCTCAGGAGGTTGTAATTAGCTTTGGAGAAGTTTTTTTTTGTTTGACCCTAGCTGGGGGAGTGAGGGTCAGGGGAGATGGTGATTTTGAAAGTGACCACTTTGTGGTCTGATCTTACCAGGGAGGATGACACTGTAGGGGTGCTGCAGTGGTTACTCATGTTGGTTAATACCAAGTCCAAGATATTATGACCTTCAGGGAGGGTGTTGACCAGCTGGTCCGCTGCATTTGTATTGATGAAATGGCTTACTATTGTACCTTCGAATGGCGACTCCATCAGACCGTCCACTATAGTCGGCAACGAAGTTCGAAAACGCCAAATGTCGGGTAAAAAATCAATCTAGGAACGGTTTTAACATGGGCTTTGAGGTAGGTGTTCGCAGTATTCCTGAACTACAAACATCTCCCCTACCTCGACCCATGTTAAAACCAATTCCTAGATTGTTTTTGACTTCGACATTACCATTTTCGAACGTCCGTGTTCGACTATAGTACAATCGACGGAGTGCTGTTTGAAATTTTAATAGTAAACCGATGAAATCAAGGAATCTCTGGGCATTTGTGTTTTGGCATGAGTAATTCTTCCAATCTATGGTTGGTAGTTAAAATCACCCAGGATCAGGGTAAAGGGTTGAATCTTGATAGATTCAAAGAAGTTTAGATAGGTGGAGTGGGCATCTTGAGTCAAAGTTGGGGGCCTGTAGGCAGTGTTTGAGGTGTAGTGTTTGTTTGACAACCTTATTAGTGCCAGATATACTGGCTTGTGAGGGAGAGAGTATAGACTCTAGGTTCTTAATGTAATTACATCTCTCATAAATTGTGTTCCTAGGTGGTAGTAGTAGAGGGTTGTCCATAAACATGAGGCAGTTGCTACACTGTCTCAGGATGCCCATATCAACCAGAATGGCATGAGAAACCATAGGAAATTGTCCATCAATATTTGCCAGAATCTGAGGGAGAAAGGCCAGACAAAGCTAAGGGGGTAAATGGACAGAATGTCAAAGATAAGTACTACTAGGTAATCACACAAGTGCTACAAAGGGAAAATTTGTAGCTGGAGTACCTCGCAGTGGGTTAAAAACAGTGCAGCTGCTGTGTGAGACACTCAAGACAGCTCAAATGTGGGGTTAAAATACCACAAAAAATAGAAGATTCTAGTAACATAGAAATCAAGTCTTCAGAAAATTCATGCTAATGCAATACCTGTTATTCTATCAACTTTCTAAGTTTGTAAGAGCAGTATTTAAAGTATTTTGTTAT
>NW_025056299.1:7500-8957 GCF_019279795.1 Protopterus annectens | reverse complement strand
TTCTCTCCAAAACACACAGAAACCAAAAAAACATTCTGTTCTCTCACATCAACACACACACACACACGCCTACCTTCTCCCTACAATCAAACCGCAACACAGACATAGACAGACCAACCTTCTCTCTCCTCTCACACAGGAGCACAGACACACAGACCAACCTTCTCTCTGCTCTCACACAACAACATACACAGAGAGACCTACCTTCTTTCTACTCTCACACAGACACACACACACACACACACACACACACACACACACACACACACACACACACACACACACACACACACACACACACACACACACACACACACACACTCCTACAATCTCTCTGCTGTCACATAGCAACAAACACAGAGACCTGCCTTATTTCTGCTCTCACTCAACAACAAACACATAGATCTAACTTCTGTTTGCTCTCACACAGCAACACACACACGCACACCTATATTCCCTCTGCTCTCACACAGCAGCACACACACAGACCTACCTTCTTTCTGCTTTCAAACAGCAACACAGACAAACAGACCTACCTTCTCTCTTCTCTTAGACAGCAGCATACACCGCACACACACACACACACACACACACACACACACACACACACACACACACACACACACACACACACACACACACACACACACACACACACACACACACACACACACACCTACAGTCTATCTGCTCTCACAGAGCAACACACACACAGACCTTCCTTTTTTCTCCTCAGACAGCAACACAGACACACAGAACTACCTTCCATCAGCTCTCACACAGCAACAGACACACACAGCCCTACCTTCTCTCTGCTCTCACACAGTAACACACACACACACACACACACACACACACACACACACACACACACACACACACACACACACACACACACACACACACACACACACACACACACACCTACATATTCTCTGCTCTCACTCACCAGCACAAACACAGATGTCCCTTCTCTCTGCTCCTACATAGCAACACACACACAAAAACCTACTTTCTCTCTACTCTCACACAGCAACACACACACACACACAAATACACAAAGGCCTACTTTCTCTCTACTATCAGATTGCAACACAGACAGAGACAGACCTACCTTCTCTCTGCTGTCACACAGCAACACAGACACACAGACCTACCTTCTCTCTGCTGTCACACAGAGACCTACCTTCTTTCAGCTCTCCCACAGCAATACTCACACACACACACACACACACACACACACACACACACACACACACACACACCTACATTCCCTCTGCTCTCACACAGCAACACACACACACACACACACAGACCTACCTTCTCTCTGCTTTCACACAGAAACAAACACACACACACACACACACACACACACACACAGGCCTACCTTCTCTCTGCTGTCACACAGCAACATACACACATAGACCTACCTTCTCTCTGCTCCCACACAGCAACAT
>NW_025056298.1:0-7642 GCF_019279795.1 Protopterus annectens | reverse complement strand
AGGGATGGTTATCCTAGTCACAGACACTTAGACTTACAACTCCAAGATCAACATCATGATCACCCATCTAATATATTATGAGCCAACTGACCTTGACCACATCATGTCCACTAACAAAGATGTCACATCCACCATCGAGGATCTACACTCAGAGGGGCTAATAGTGACAAACTGTCCAGTTTCTTTACAGTGAATTACCCTAGTTTTTCAGGATACCCAAACCACATAAAAGCCTTCAGGACCCACCCTACAGGCCTGTCCTAGCAAGTTTGGGCTCCATCACCGAGATGATTTCCATCTTCCTTGACTTCAACTTAAAACCATTAGCAGAAAAACATTCGCTCATACATATTGGACTCCATGGACTTCCTGAGAAAAATTAAAGGACATTCCTGTCAGAGAGGACTCTACACCCATCACCATAGATGTAGAATCACTACATACTGTCCTCCCTCATGAATACTGCATCATGAGTCACTGAGGTCAAGGCCAGGACTCCTTTACACCGGCCCGACAGAAACTGGTGTTCTGTAGATTACTTACCTTGAAAATAATTTATTTTGCTTCAGTGGGGATCATTACAGAAAGTCCACAGGGATTGCCATGGGGGCTGCCATGGCCCCCAGTTTGGCCAATACAGCCTAAAGAAAATAGGAAACCAAGAACACCTACAACTCTCCATATCCTCAGGAAATGGGTTGTTACTATAGATTTATCTATGACATGTTTCTAGTTTGGAGCTAGAACACTGTGACCTCTAACCACATCAACCTCTCTCCACCTCGCCCTTTAGATCTACACATCAAATGCTTTGAGAAAACTGAATTTTTGGATCTAATTAACAAAAAACCAGTTGGGGACCTACCACTTCATCCATGACCTGTTCCACAAACCCACCAGGATAAACTTCCTCCTGCATGCCACAAGCAGGCATACTGCCTGTGGCCAAGAAGTGTGGTCACAGTCCCATGACTGAGGAGTATCTAGGCCTCCTGTGAACTCTCAGACTTCCTCAAAAACATCAATCTAACTCATTAAAGAGCTTCCTGGCAGCTACACTTATTGTGTTTTGACTGGGAGATATTGTTCCACATACACCAGAGGACACAATGGACATACAGACCTTTCACCAGCATGCAGGCACCCCACCTACCAGATAAAAGATACGAGCGCAGCTACATCCTCAATTACTCCATAGACTGCAATGACATCCTAAGGATTATCAGGGACAACTGATCCATCATCAGCTGCAAGAACTTTGGAGCACATTTTCCAGACAACTTGCTTCATGTGTGGCAAGAAGCAGGTTAACGATGCCAGATGGAGAATCTCAGGTCACTCAAAACTGGGGATGGAGGTACGTTCCCCTTGTAGCAACCCCCTCCCCCCCTTGCCACTACTGCAAACACTTAGGTGGCAAAAATAATTTTTTCTACCCCAACAACAGAAAAATCTTCTTCTCCACCATCTGAGGAGACTGCAACCCGAAAGGAGTCATTTACAGAGCTGAATACTCCAAATGCAACAGATTTTATGTGGGAAAAACAATCAGCTCAAAACCAGAATAGCCAAACACCTCCATGATTTTTGTCACCTAACCCACTCACACTACACACAGTAAGGAATACTGGGCACAACTCCTTCCATTTTCACATCTTGGGACCATATAACTCCAAGACCCCACTCAATGACCCAATTTGAATGAAAAGAAGGGAACTTATTTGTCAGATACAGGTGGCTTCTAGCCAGGAAAACCCTCCAGGATCTCTGAACTCTGCCAACCATCCTTCCCAGTGTACTGTATTGGGAAACCCTAGCAAAAAGATGGGTAAACCAAAAATACTTCCAATGACCTCCTCCAGGTAAAATGCACTTTGGTTTGAAATTTTTGTATTAATTGCCTGCATGGACACAATGGTTGCATAATGATTTCATTTCCTTTTAAGTTTTGTCTCAGTATTTATCTATTAAACAGGATTTGCTTCTTTGTTTAATTCTAAGTCACTATTTTGAGATGGTTTTCTTTACATTTTAGTTAAAAAAAATTTTGTTACTTTTTTTATTATGTTATTATATATATATATATATATATATATATATATATATATATATATATATATATATATATATATATATATATCTATTTAAGTAAGTTATACACTTGTTTAGTGACTCTTAGTTTTCATCCCTACCCATCCCCTGGCAATGCCTTCTCTGTTTTTTTGCCCCTTCCATCTAACACTTTCCTATTTCTGACCCATGGCGACAAAACAGCACACGATCAATGTTTAGGCTATCTCCTTGACACCAATCTATGACACTTCTTCCCTTCAGTTTTCTCTTTTTTATGTCCCACCAGTGTTTTTTCTATTGTGGGGTCCTCATGCAGGCTAGGTATTTTAATTAAGCTTTGGCCCCTGTCAGCTCTCCATAAGTACACACACTATCTACAGTCCCATCTCTGTCCCTCTCCATCAGTTAGCTCTAGATGCTATTCTGGCTTTTCCACCTCAGACTTTTTCTACATGCTAGAGAGCCTAAACACACAATCCCTTCAGTCAGGTACAGGCCAATTTATTCAATCCAATTTATTCTATTTTGTTTTATTTTCCTTATCTATTAACAGGTTTTTATTGTAAGTGTACTGTTAGCATTGACCACCTTTTACTCAAGCATAGCCCATCACTCCTCCTATAGTTTCATTCATCATGCTCCTCCTACACTCCTTTTTCACCCTGCCCTCCCTCTTGATATTGTCTTTCCCCCTGGGACCATCTCTCCCCTATCTCACTCTCCTCACTTCTAACAAAGCCAGAGAAAATTGTCAATCTCTCCACTTCCCTCCCAGTCAATCTTTTCTTCTTCTCCCCATCTTTGCTCTTACAGCATATTTAACATAGACTCATCATTGGTCACCTGTCACCCCTTGGTCCCGCCAGCCATTCTACAGTCACACACTGTTTAACTCTCCTTCAATACTCAGGTGGCTTCTTCTTTTCTTCCTGTTTTTTATATTCTTCATCTGATCTCAATTAGTATTTGGATGTTTCTCTTGGTTTTAAGCACTCCTTCTTCACTGACACCTCACCACATTACGCCTCCACCACTAACACCTAGTCGTTTCTCTTCGCCTGTAATGCCTAGTTTCCATCCTGCCCATTCCCGGATCCCACTTTTCATAATTTCCAGCCATACTTGGCTCACTTTTGGTCAAGCAAGGTCTGCTACATACTTTTTCATACATACTATGTAAAAATTCCCTCCTTTGGCTACGTACCACTATTTCTCTCAGAAGGCAATCCCTGATGAAAACAACAAAAAGCGAAGCGCTATCCTTCAAAAAAGCCAATGCAACCCAGCTCTTAACCTGTTTGTTTTTCCCTTTTAGGAATTATAGTAGGCCAGTTTCCAACACTTTTAACTACTGGGAGAGATGCCATTTATTTAAAAAGTATAGAACACGAACAATGAGACAGTTACCTCTTGAATAGGCACAACTAAAATACAAGAGACTGCTTTCAATTACCGAGAGATTCAAAGACGCTAAATCATGGCCTTAGAAGGTGTTTCTGTATGTTTACTTAGCATTTATTTTTCCCTTCACTTTATATTTTTTTATTTTTACTAAAAGATTTGAAAAGCATTCATTGGGCTTAATAAATAACTCAAAAATATTTCACAGCATGTATAAGAGGACGCATGGTTTAGTTTCCCAGGCTATCACCACACATTGCTCATAAATCTGTAATAAAGGATCACCCTACACACACCCACTGCAAGCTATTGGATAGAAGACCGGGCACACCCCTTCCAAGTTGTATAATTGAAATAGCTATTTCTTTAGCTAAACTAGCATTGGACAGCACTTTGGATTGCTTTCTGTAATAAAGCTTTGAAAGAACACACAACTTCCTGCATCTTTTTTCTGCAATAAAGAAATACTGAGATATTGAACTATACAATTGAACTCTGCTTTACACTTTGCATTTTTTATCTTAACTATTTGGCTGCTTTTTTAGGTTTGTTCAATAAACTTAGTGCTGCTTCAATATACCTTCCTGCTGCTCTTAGTTTTATCCCTCCACAGGAGAGGGCTCAGTGAGTATTTTGATCCTGATTTTTAATTTCCAGGATAAACTTGCTAAGAATGTTTTTATTTGTACTCCCACTCTCAGTTATATTTAACTTATTTTCTGAAGTACAAGTTTGGTAAAATAATTCATCTTGTTTGAACAGGTGATAGGTAAACTGCACCTCATTTTTCATACACTGATCCTTCCACACACTTCACTGCATTGTGGGAGCATATCACATAACACAGTTACATTGTTGCTTTCTGTAACATGCAAAAGGTAATCACCAGTCTCAGTCTTCACCAAGGCTGACTATTAATTTAAATCTGAGCCACAGAGTCAGATTTATTGATGTACTGAGTGATGGAGCCCTTATCCATGTATAAACCAATCATGGTTTAAGTTAGCAGCCCATTCACAGGAGGAGACAAGCAGTAATGGAGAGTAGAGATGGGGTGTGTTGCCTCTCATGGGTGAAATGAAAGATTCTGGCCACACTGTGAACACAAGGAAGAATGTAATTTATCTGTGAGACCTAGAAGAGTGCTTTCCATGACTGAGGTAAGGTGAAGAGGCTGCTAGTGACATAATCCTTTGTGAAAATGAATGAAGCCCAGAGATGTCATTCCATCACATGTCCCTATACTACTCATTAGCATAGCTTCCATGGGGGAATATGTCTGCTGCACAAAGGAAAAAAAAATAGCCAATACAGTGGCTGCCTGAATGATGTCCCCTCTCACTCTGTCGATATAGAATGAATGGTCCAATTGGCTAAGTGGGGGCTGATGATTGACAGACAATAATGACAATAAGTACAAAACGTTTTATTAATGGTTGATGGCATTTTCCCATTTGTATGGCTGCCTTTGCAGTGGCTTTTACTCACTATAAGCAACTACTTGCCACAGATCTTTATTATGTGGCAATTCCATACACCAATCAGACCACAAGCATGACATTCTTAGTTATAGTTTTCTACTGTTACCTGTATGTCACTTGTTCAAAAAGTGCATCCACAAGAGCATGCTATCATTATTGTGTGTAACAAAGTCAAATGCCTCTACAGTGCTAGCTGCATGCACAGACTGGGTTTTTACATTACTTCATCTCATGTTACTGTTAAAAGATATCAAATGTGAAATATTAATGTACATACTTGCTCTTGTGAATTCATCCTTTCCATTGCTTGCCTTGTACTGGATGAAAGCTCTGACCTGGCAGTATACAACTCATTTTTATATTATACCTGACTGCCAATTAATGTACATCAGGTATTCTGACTAAATGTCTTTTTAATTATGTAATTTAACTCATATCATGCTATGAGACTGTAATAACTTGATGCTATGCTAAAGGTCTGCAGGCTGCACTATAATCATGAAATAGTACTACCTCTGTGAATGTTAAGTCATGGTGAGTATACTATGCTGTTAGTTCCTTCAGCACAGGTGTGGTGTCCCTGCTGTTCCCTTGCCATGCAGCCTTTGGAAATTGTTGCTGTTACTATGAATTATTATGTAAAGTCAGGTTTTGAGCAGGACTTGGCAAAGGTTATTCTGTAATCATGCAACATATTGCCATACATCAGAGCTTTAAATCTTCACCAATCTACTAAGCCATATTGTCCTGAACACGTATTGTACAGTTAGACTGCGTCTCCACAGCACACACTGTAACATTGCATCCCTTTTACTATACCCTTGCTGTATAACTGTCCACTAGCTGCGAATACACACTGCATGAACACAGTGGACCTGTCAAAGGCTTCTTTAAAGTGTATTTGTCCGCACTGCACATCTGACATCTGAATGTGTGTTTCAATTGCAAGTATCATGTAATTTCATTTGTCACATCAGTTAGACATTTCAGTTGGAACTGCATCATAATCCGTCTGCCATAACAGTACTCCACCACAACTACACTGGTGGTCGCAATGAAAATGGGAAAAAGAAATCCCTAAAAGATTATGCTCAAACAAAAAAAGTGTTTTGATACCAAGCATGCAAAAACTTGAGTTGCTCTTGGGGAACAGCTTGAACACTGGATATTTCTTCTAAGTCACAGTCTGTCATTCCATCTACTGAAGTGGCAGAAATTCTGCTTGATGTGCAAGTCCCTAATTTAAATGTTCTATGCATTGTCTATGTGCATCAATCCACATATTAATACTATGTGAAGTCCCACATGAACTACCTACTATATCTTTAAATCATTTTAACAATTACTATGTATGTATCCTGATTTCAAATGTGCACAATGCTGACAGGGTATATTTATTTCTATATATCTACCAAGTACATCAAAATAGTCTTATTAATACTGCATGTATGATAAACAAATCAGTGATTCTCCTTTGGAATTCCTGACTCTGCTAATGTTGTTTCACTAACATTGATATTCATCGAGAAAGCAGCATGGGTGCATCAGTCCAGGGGTCAATGAACTATGAGGTGTCCCAACTCATTAGAAGGGCTTCAGCACATGTGCACTCTAATGCAACTGTTGTATTGGCTTACAGATGTCAGAGCTGAAAACATACTTATGGTCCCTTTTGGCAACTGTAAGCAATGTAAAACATTATCTCTAGTTTGCAGTAATCAAATCTGGAAGTCAATGAATCAGTGAAGCTAATTCATTTGCATTAAAATGCAGCTTCATTAAGGTTTCGACTGTCACATGCACATGCATTTTGATTTATCTTTCAATAATGGTGTATGGAATTGTATAAGGTCTAAATTTAATGCAGATATAGTATTACAAAAGTAAGGTAGTACAGTATTAGTAAAGCCAATAACTCTGCTGGTGAAGCAGTATTCTCTTGCACCACAGCCAAATTATGGAACTCCCTTCCACCCACAATTACCTCCGTACCATCATGCACCCACTTTCAAAATTCTTGGACTAACAGCGCAGACCTAAAAACATGCTGGCTATGCCCTTGCAACTCCCACTCTAATATCACCCACCCCATCCAAACTCACTACCTTCTTTCCACTCCACTCAACCACCTTTGATTATAAAGCAAGCTGAGATGCTCATAAGCCTAGTACTTATTATACAGCAGGAACTTCTCATTGTAACATTTGTTAATGTCTGTTATGTACTTCACAGATAAAGATTTTAGTTGTCTACTGTTGTACTATGTTCTTCATCTGTAAATATGTTCTAAGTAATTGCTATGTTAAATTGTTAGGGCCAACAAAAAGGCAGCCTTCCAAGTGAAATGTTGCAGGGAACCTGAATCTACAGGCTCAAAGGTAGCCCATGTCAGTTTTTCCAAAACAAAATTAAGGTCCCATGAGGGAGGAATAAGCTTTCTTGGGGGTCTGATATGTAAGACACAGTAAAGGAATTGTTGACCTTAAAGCAAGCAACCAAAGGGGGATTCAAGGGCAGACAGGCAGAAATTCAGTCGCACCCCGACTGGAAAATAGGCCAAGCCAGCCTGGATCAGCTTACACAGATAAGAGAGAACTAAAAGGATCCCCTTCTAGAAAAGGATCCTGGTGATGAGAGGCCAAGGCACAAAGCCTGGAAATCAGCTTACACAATGAGAGAACTAAAGA
>NW_025056297.1:0-29233 GCF_019279795.1 Protopterus annectens | reverse complement strand
TTGGCTGGGTAGTAGAATATTGTACCCATTAAACACATTTTAAAACTTAATATAAAAATAAAACAGCAGCAGGATGCTGGCAGCCCTGTTGCTGGGTAGTAGAATATTGTACCCATTAAACAAATTTTTAAACTTAATATAAAATAAACAGCAGCAGGATGCTGGCAGCCCTGTGTGTATATAGTAGAATATTGTACCTATAAAACAAATTTTTAAACCTAAAATAAAAATAAAACAGCAGCAGGATGCTGGTTGCCCTGTGGCTGGGTAGTAGAATATTGTACTCATTAAACACATTTTAAAACTTAATATAAAAATAAATCAGCAGCAGGATGCTGGTAGCCCTGTGGCTGGGTAGTAGAATATTGTACCCATTAAACACATTTTTAAAACATATTATAAAAATAAAACAGCAGCATAATGCTGGCAGCCCAGTGGGTTGGTAGTAGAATATTGTAAACATTAAACAAAATTTTAAAACTTAATATAAAAATAAAACAACAGTAGGACACTGGCAGCCTCATGGCTGGGTAATAGAATATTGTACTCATTAAACAAATTTTTAAAACTTAATATAAAAAATTACAGCAGCAGGATGCTGGCAGCTATGTGGCTGGGTAGTAGAATATTGTACTTATTAGACAAGTTTTTAAAACTTAATATGAAAATAAAACAAATGCAGGGTGCTGGCAGCCCTGTGGCTGGGTAGTAGAATATTGTACTCATTAAACAAATTTTTAAAACTTAATATAAAAAAAAAACAGCAGATGGATGCTGTCATTCTTGTGTCTCACTAGTAGTGTTTTGTGGCAAATAAACAACATTTTAAACTTTAATATAAAAAATAAAGCAGCAGATGGATGCCGACAGCCCTGTGGCTGGATTGTAGAATATTGTAGCCATTAAACAAAATTTTAAAACTTCATAAAAAATAAAACATCAGAAGGAGATTGTCAGCCCTGTATCTGTGTAGTAAGATATTGTACCCACTAAACATTTTTTTAAAACTTAATATAAGAATAAAACAGCAGTGGGATGCTGGCAACCCTGTGGGTGGGTAGTAGAATATTGTAGCCATTAAACATTTTTATATAAGCTTAATATAAAAATAAAACAACAGCAGGATGCTGGCAGTCCTCTGGATGGGTAGAAGAATATTGTATCCATTAATCATTTTTTTAAAACGTAATATAAAAATAAAACAACGACAGGATCCTGTCAGTCATAGGGCTTGCTACTAGAATATTGTACACAATTAACAAAATTTTAAAACTTAATATAAAATAAAACAGCAGCAGAATGTTGTCAGTGGCCCTGTGTCTGGGTAGTAGAATATTGTACCCATTAAACAATTTTTTACAACTTAATATAGAAATAAAACAGCAGCAGGATGATGGCAACCCTGTGTGTATGTAGTAGAATATTGTACCCATAAAACACATTTTTAAACATAAAATAAAAATATAGCAGCTGCCGGATACTGGCAGCCTGTGGCTGGATAGTAGAATATTTTACCCATTAAACACATTTTTAAAACTTAACATAAAAATAAAACTGCAGCAGGATGTTGTCAGCCCTGTTGCTGTGTAGTAGAATATTGTACCCATTAAACAAATGTTAAACCATAATATAAAAATAAAACAGCAGCATAATGCTGGCAGCCCTGTGGGTTGGTAGTAGAATATTGTACCCATGAAACACATTTTTAAACATAATATAAAAAAGCAGAATACTGGCAGCCTGTGGCTGGATAGTAGAATATTGTAGCCATTAAACACATTTTAAAATCTTAACATAAAAATAAAGCAACAGCAGGATGCTGGCAGTCATATGGCTGGGTAGTAGAATATTTTTCCCATTAAGCAAATTTTTAAAATGTAATATAAAAATAAAACAGCATCAGGATGCTGGCAACCCTGTGGCTGGGTATTAGAATATTGTACCCATTAAACAAATGTTTAAAACTTAATATACAAATAAAACAGCAACAGTATGCTGGCAGCCCTGTAGCTAGGTAGTAGAATATTTCACCCATTAAACAATTTTTAAAATCTTAATATAAAAGTAAAACAGTAACAGGATGCTGCCAGCTCTGTGGCTAGGTAGTAGAATATTGTTCACATTAAACAAATTTTTAAAACTTAATATAAAAATAAAGCAGCAGCAGGATGCTGGCAGCTTTATGGCTGGGTAGTAGAATATTTTACCCATTAAACACATTTTAAAACTTAATATAAAATAAAACAGAAGCAGGATGCTGGCAGCCCTGTTGCTGGGTAGTAGAATATTGTACCCATTAAACAAATTTTAAAACTTAATATAAAATAAAACAGCAGCAGGATGCTGGCAGCCCTGTTGCTGGGTAGTAGAATATTGTACCCATTAAACAAATTTTTAAAACTTAATATAAAAATAAAGCAGCAGGATGCTGTCAGCCCTGTGCTGGTAGTAGAATATTGTACCCATTAAACAATTTTTAAAACTTAATATAAAAATAAAACAGCAGGATGCTGGCAGCCCTGTGGCTGGGTAGTAGAATATTGTACCCATTAAACAATTTTTAAAACTTAATATAAAAATAAAACAGCAGGATGCTGGCAGCCCTGTTGCTGGGTAGTAGAATATCCTACCATTAAACAATTTTTAAAAATTAATATAAAAATAAAACAACAGTATGATGCTGGTATCCCTGTGGCTAGGTAGTAGAATATTGTACCCATTAAACACATTTTTAAAACTTAATATAAAATAAAACAGCAGCAGGATGCTGGCAGCCCTGTGCTGGGTAGTAGAATATTGTACCCATTAAACAAATTTTTAAAACTTAATATAAAATAAAACAGCAGCATGATGCTGGCAGCCCTGTGGCTGGGTAGTAGAATATTGTACCCATTAAACAAATTTTAAAACTTAATATAAAAACAGCAGCAGGACGCTGGCAGCCTTGTGTCTGGGTAGTAGAATATTGTACTCATTAAACAAATGTTTAAAACTTAATATAAAAAAATTACAGCAGCAGGACGCTGGCAGCCTTGTGTCTGGGTAGTAGAATATTGTACTCATTAAACAAATGTTTAAAACTTAATATAAAAAAATTACAGCACCAGGATGCTGGCAGCCCTGTGGCTGGATAGTAGAATATTGTACAAATTAAACAATTTTTTAAAACTTAATATAAAAATAAAACAGCAGCAGGATGCTGGCAGCCCTGTGGTTGGGTAGTAGAATATTGTACCCATTAAACAAATATTTAAAACTTAATATAAAAATAAAACAGCAGCAGGATGCTGGCAGCCCTGTGGTTGGGTAGTAGAATATTGTACCCATTAAACAGATTTTTAAAACTTAATATAAAAAATAAAACAGCAGCAGGATGCTGACAGCCATGTGGCTGGGTAGTAGAATATTCTCCCCATTAAACAATTTTTTAAAGCTTAATATAAAATAAAAACAGCAGGATGCTGGCAGCCCTGTGGGTAGTAGAATATTGTACCATTAAACAAATTTTAAAACTTAATATAAAAATAAAACAGCATCAGGATGATGGCAGCCCTGTGGCTGGGTAGCAGAATATTGTACCCATGAAACAAATTATTAAAACTGAATATAAAAAGAAAACAGCAGCAGGATGCTGGCAGCCCTGTGGGTGGGTAGTAGAATACTGTACCCTTTAAACACATTTTTAAAACTTAATATAAAAATAAAACATCAGGATGGTGGGAGCCCTATGTCTGGGTACTAGAATATTGTACCCATTAAACATATTTTTACAACTTAATATAGAAAGAAAACAGCAGCAGCTTGCTTTCAGCCATGTGGCTGGGTAGTAGAATATTGTACACATTAAACATTTTTGTAAAAACATAATATAAAAATAAATCAGCAGCAGGATGCTGGGAACCCTGTAGCTAGGTAGTAGAATATTGTACACATTAAACCCGTTTTTTTGTTAAACTTAATATAAAAATAAGACAGCAGCAGGATGCTGGCAGTCCTGCAGCTGGGTAGTAGAATATTCTACCCATTAAACAATTTTTTAAAGCTTAATATAATAGTAAAACAGCAGCAGGATGCTGGCAGCTCTGTGGCTGGGTAGTAGCATATTGTACCTGTTAAACAAATTTGTAAAACTTAATATGAAAATAAAACAGCAGCATGATGCTGGCAGTCCTGCAGCTGGGTAGTAGAATATTGCACTCATTGAACAAATTTTTAAACCTAATATAAAAAAAAACAGCAGCAGGATGCTGCCATCCCAGTGGCTGGGTAGTAGAATATTGTACCTATTAGACAAATATTTAAAATTAATATGAAAATAAAAGAGAAGCAGGATGCTGGCAGCTTTTATGTCTGGGCAGTAGAATATTGTACACATTAAACACATTTTTACAACTTAATATAAAAATAAAACAGCAGCAGGATGCTGGCGGCCTTGTGGCTGGGTAGTAGAATATTGTACTCATTAAACACATTTTTAAAACTTAATATAAAAAAATTACAGCAGCAGCATGCTGGCAGCCCTGTTGCTGGATAGTAGAATATTATACCCATTAAACAATTTTTTAAAACTTAATATAAAAATAAAATGGCAGTATGCTGGGAACCCTGTTGCTAGGTAGTACAATATTGTTCACATTAAACACATTTTTAACATTTAATATAAAAATAAAGCAACAGCAGGATGCTGTCAGCCCTGTGGCTGGGTAGTAGAATATTGTACCTGTTAAACAATTTTTTTAAAACTTGATAAAAAAATAAAACCACAGCAGATTGCTGGTAGCCCTGTGGCTGGGTAGTAGAATATTGTACTCATTAAACACATTTTTAAAACTTAATATAAGCATAAATCAGGAGCAGGATGTTGTCAGCCCTCTGGGTGGGTAGCAGAATATTGTACCCATGAAACAAATTTTTAAACATAATATAAAAAAAAAACAGCAGCAGGATATTGGCAGCCTGTGGCTAGGTAGTAGAATATTGTACCCATTAAACAAATTATTAAAACTTAATATAAAAAGAAAACAGCAGGATGCTGGCACCCATGTGGCTGGGTAGTAGAATATTGTAACCATTAAACCATTTTTAAAACTTAATATAAAAAGGAAACAGCAGCAGCATGCTTTCTGCCCTGTGGCTTGGTAGTAGAATATTGTACACATTAAACATTTTTTTAAAAACATAATATAAAAATAAAACAACAGTAGGACACTGGCAGCCTCATGGCTGGGTAATAGAATATTGTACTCATTAAACAAATTTTTAAAACTTAATATAAAATAAAACAGCAGATGGATGCTGTCAGCCTTGTGTCTCACTAGTAGAATATTGTGGCAATTAAACAACATTTTAAACTTTAATATAAAAAAAAACAGCAGATGGATGCTGGCAGCCCTGTGGCTGGATTGTAGAATATTGTAGCCATTAAACAAATTTTAAAACTTAATATAAAAATAAAACATCAGCAGGATGCTGTCAGCCCTGTATCTGTGTAGTAGAATATTGTACCCACTAAACAACATTTTAAAACTTAATATAAAAATGTAAAACAGCAGGAGGATGCTGGGAGCCATGCCGCTGGGTAGTAGAATATTGTAGATATTAAACACACTTTTAAAACTTAATAAAAATAAAACAACAGCAGGATGCGGGCAGTCCTGTGGTTGGGTAGTAGAATACTGTACCCTTTAAACACATTTTTAAAACTTAATATAAAAAATAAAACAATGGCAGGATGCTGGCACCCATGTGGCTGGGTAGTAGAATATTGTACACATTAAACATTTTTGTAAAAACATAATATAAAAATAAAATACCAGCAGGACGTTGGCAGCCCTGTGGCTGGATAGTACCATATTGTACTCATTAAACAAATTTTTAAAACTTAATATAGCAATAAAACAGCAGCAGGATGCTAGCAGTCCTGTGTCTGGGTAGTAGAATATTGTACCCATCAAAAAAATATTTACAACTTAATAGAAAAATAAAACAGCAGCAGGATACTGGCAGCCTGTGGCTGGATAGTAGAATATTGTACCCATTAAACACATTTTTAAAACTTAATATAAAAATAAAACAGCAGCAGGATGCTGGCAGCCCTGTCTGTATAGTGTAGAATATTGTACCCTTGAAACAAAATTTTAAACATAATATAAAAATAAAACAGCAGCAGGATACTGGCAGCCTGTGGCTGGATAGTAGAATATTGTAGCCATTAAACACATTTTTAAAACTTAATATAAAAATAAAACAGCAGCAGGATGTTGTCAGCCCTGTGGCTTTGTAGTACAATATTGTACCCATTAAACACATTTTTAAAACATATTATAAAAATAAAACAGCAGCATAATGCTGGCAGCCCAGTGGGTTGGTAGTAGAATATTGTACCGATTAAACAAATTTTAAAAATGTAATATAAAAATAAAACAGCAGCAGGATTGTACCCATTAAACAATTTTAAAATTTAATATAAAAAAATGTCAGTATGCTGGGAAACCTGTTGCTAGGTAGTAGAATATTGTTCACATTAAATAAACTTTTAAAACTTAATATAAAAATAAAGCAACAGCAGAATGCGGGCAGCTCTATGACTGGGTAGTAGAATATTGTACCATTAAACAAATTTTTAAAACTTAATATAAAATAAAACAGCAGCAGGATGCTGGCAGCTCTGTGACTGGGTAGTAGAATATTTTTCCCATTAAACACATTTTGACAACTCAATATAAAAATAAAACAGCAGCAGGACACTGGCAGCCTTGTGTCTGGGTAGTAGAATATTGTACTCATTAAACAAATTTTTAAAACTTAATATAAAAAAAAAATTACAGCAGTATGCTGGGAACCCTGTAGCTAGGTAGTAGAATATTGTTCACATTAAACAAATTTTTAAAACTTAACATAAAAATAAAGCAACAGCAGGATGCTGGCAGTCATATGGCTGGGTAGTAGAATATTTTTCCCATTAAACACATTTTTACAAATCAATATAAAAATAAAACAGCATCAGGATGCTGGCAACCCTGTGGCTGGGTATTAGAATATTGTACCCATTAAACACAGTTTTAAAACTTAATATAAAAATAAACCAGCAGCAGGATGTTGGGAGCATTGTGGCTGGGTAGTAGAATATTGTACAAATTAAACAATTTTTTAAAACTTAATATAAAAATAAAACAGCAGCAGGATGCTGGCAGCCCTGTGGTTGGGTAGTAGAATATTGTTCACATTAAACAATTTTTAAAACTTTATATAAAAGTAAAGCAACAGCAGGATGCTGGCAGCCCTGTGGCTGGATAGTAGAATATTGTACCCATTAAACAATTTTTAAAACTTGATAAAAAAATAAAACCACAGCAGATTGCTGGTAGCCCTGTGGCTGGGTAGTAGTATATTGTACCCATTAAAACATTTTTAAAACTTAATATAAAAAAAATTACAGCAGCAGGATGCTGGCAGCCCTCTGGCTGGATAGTAGAATATTGTACCAATTAAACACATTTTTAAAACTTAATATAAAAAAAATTACAGCAGCAGGATGCTGGCAGCCCTCTGGCTGGATAGTAGAATATTGTACCAATTAAACAATTTTTAAAACTTAATATAAAAATAAAACAGCAGCAGGATGCTGGCAGCTCTGTGGCTGGGTAGTAGCATATTGTACCTGTTAAACAAATTTACAAAACTTAATATAAAAATAAAAACAGCAGCAGGATGCTGGCAGCCATGTGGCTGGGTAGTAGAATATTCAACCCATTAAAAATTTTATATAAAAATAAAACAGCAGCAGGATCCTGCCAGTCTTGCTGTAATGATTAAAATATAAAAATGGCAGTAGGACGCTGGCAGCCTTGTGGCTGGGTAGTAGAATATTGTACTCATTAAACAAATTTTTAAAACTTAATATACAAAATAACAGCAGCTGGATGCTGTCATCCTTGTGTCTGGGTAGTAGAGTATTCTGGCAAATAAACAACATTTTAAAACTTAATATAAAAATAAAGCAGCAGAAGGATGCTGGCAGCCCTGTGGCTGGATTGTAGAATATTGTAGCCATTAAACAAAATTTTAAAACTTCATAAAAAATAAAACATCAGAAGGAGATTGTCAGCCCTGTATCTGTGTAGTAAGATATTGTACCCACTAAACATTTTTTTAAAACTTAATATAAGAATAAAACAGCAGCAGGATGCTGGCAACCCTGTGGGTGGGTAGTAGAATATTGTAGCCATTAAACATTTTTATATAAGCTTAATATAAAAATAAAACAACAGCAGGATGCTGGCAGTCCTCTGGATGGGTAGAAGAATATTGTATCCATTAAACATTTTTTTAAAACGTAATATAAATGTTGTTAGTGGCCCTGTGTGTTTTTTAAAACATAGTATAAAAATAAAACAACGGCAGGATACTGTCAGTCATAGTGCTTGCTACTAGAATATTGTACGCAATAAACAAAATTTTAAAACTTAATATAAAATAAAACAGCAGCAGAATGTTGTCAGCAGCCCTGTGTCTGGGTAGTAGAATATTGTACCCATTAAACAATTTTTTACAACTTAATATAGAAATAAAACAGCAGCAGGATGATGGCAGCCCTGTGTGTATGTAGTAGAATATTGTACCCATAAAACACATTTTTAAACATAAAATAAAAATATAGCAGCTGCAGGATACTGGC
Organism: Protopterus annectens; assembly: GCF_019279795.1. Classification (NCBI taxonomy): domain Eukaryota; kingdom Metazoa; phylum Chordata; order Ceratodontiformes; family Protopteridae; genus Protopterus; species Protopterus annectens. The sequence goes on along the minus strand of NW_025056297.1, from coordinate 20,556 downwards.
AGCCTGTGGCTGGATAGTAGAATATTTTACCCATTAAACACATTTTTAAAACTTAACATAAAAATAAAACTGCAGCAGGATGTTGTCAGCCCTGTTGCTGTGTAGTAGAATATTGTACCCATTAAAAAAATGTTAAACCATAATATAAAAATAAAACAGCAGCAGAATGCTGGCAGTCCTGTGGGTCAGTAGTAGAATATTCTACCCTTGAAACAAATGTTTAAACATAATATAAAAAGCAGGATACTGGCAGCCTTTGGCTGGATAGTAGAATATTGTAACCTTTAAACACATTTTAAAATCTTAATATAAAAATAAAAGAGCTGCAGGATGTTGTTAGGCTTATGGCTGTGTAGTAGAATATTGTAACCATTAACCTAATTTTTAAAATGTAAAATAAAACTAAAACAGCATCAGGATGCTGGCAGCTCTGTGGCTGGGTAGTACAATATTAAACCCATTAAACAAATTAAAAAAAAGTAATATAAAAATAAAAACCAGGAGAATACAGGGAGCCTTGTACCTGGGAAGCAGAATGTTGTACCCATTAAACAATTTTCAAAAATTAATATAAAAAGAAAATGTCAGTATGCTGGCAACCCTGTAGCTAGGTAGTAGAATATTGTTCACATTAAACAAATTTTTAAAGCTTTATATAAAAATAAAGCAACAACAGTATTCTGGCAGCTTTATGGCTGGGTAGTAGAATATTTTTCCCATTAAACACATTTTTACAACTTAATATAAAAACAAAACAGCAGCAGGACGCTGGTAGCTTTTATGGCTGGGTAGTAGAATATTGTACTCATTAAACACATTTTTAAAACTTAATATAAAAAAATTACAGCAGCAGCATGCTGGCAGCCCTGTTGCTGGATAGTAGAATATTATACCCATTAAACAATTTTTTAAAACTTAATATAAAAATAAAATGGCAGTATGCTGGGAACCCTGTTGCTAGGTAGTACAATATTGTTCACATTAAACAAATTTTTAAAACTTAATATAAAAATAAAGCAACATCAGGATGCTGGCAGCTCTATGGCTGGGTAGTAGAATATTGTATGCATTAAACATTTTTTTAAAACTTAATATAGAAATAAAACAGCAGCAGGATGCTGGCAGCCCTGTGGTTGGGTAGTAGAATATTGTACCCATTAAACATTTTTAAAACTTAATATAAAAAAAATTACAGCAGCAGGATGCTGGCAGCCCTGTTGCTGGATAGTAGTATATTGTACCCATTAAACAAATTTTAAAACTTAATATAAAAATAAAATGCAGCAGGATGCTGGCAGCCCTGTAGCTAGGTAGTAGAATATTACTCACATTAAACAAAATTTTAAAACTTTATATAAAAGTAAAGCAACAGCAGGATGCTGGCAGCCCTGTGGCTGGATAGTAGAATATTGTACCCATTAAAAATTTTTTAAAACTTATTATAAAAATAAAACAGCAGCAGGATGCTTGCAGCCTTGTGGCTAGGTAGTAGAATATTGTACCAATTAAACAATTTTTAAAACTTAATATAAAAATAAAACAGCAGCAGGATGCTGGCAGCTCTGTGGCTGGGTAGTAGAATATTCAACCCATTAAAAATTTTTTTAAAAATTTTATATAAAAATAAAACAGCAGCAGGATCCTGCCAGTCTTGCTGTAATGATTAAAGAAATTAAAAAAATTAATATAAAATATGGCAGCAGGATGTCGACATCCCTGAAGCTGGATAGTACTATGTTGTACCCATTAAACAAATTTTCAAAACTTAATATAAAAATAAAAGAGCAGTAGGACGCTGGCAGCCTTGTGGCTGGGTAGTAGAATATTTTTCCCATTAAACACACTTTTACAACTTAATATAAAAATAAAACAGCAGCAGAACGCTGACAGCTTTGTGGCTGGTTAGTAGACTATTGTACTCATTATACAAATGTTTAAAACTTAATATAAAAATAAAATGTCAGTATGCTGGGAACCCTGATGAATATTGTTCACATTAAACAAAATTTTAAAACTTAATATAAAATTAAAGCAGCAGAAGGATGCCGATAGCCCTGTGGCTGGATTGTTAAAATATTGTAGCCATTAAACAAAATTTTAAAACTTCATAAAAAATAAAACATCAGAAGGAGATTGTCAGCCCTGTATCTGTGTAGTAAGATATTGTACCCACTAAACATTTTTTTAAAACTTAATATAAGAATAAAACAGCAGTGGAATGCTGGCAGCCCTGTGGGTGGGTAGTAGAATAATGTAGCCATTAAACATTTTTATATAAGCTTAATATAAAAATAAAACAACAGCAGGATGCTGGCAGTCCTCTGGATGGGTAGAAGAATATTGTATCCATTAAACATTTTTTTAAAACGTAATATAAAAATAAAACAACAGCAGGATACTGTCAGTCATAGGGCTTGCTACTAGAATATTGTACACAATTAACAAAATTTTAAAACTTAATATAAAATAAAACAGCAGGAGAATGTTGTCAGTGGCCCTGTTTCTGGGTAGTAGCATATTGTACCCATTAAACAAATTTTTACAACGTAGTAAAATATTGTACCCATAAAACACATTAATAAACATAAAATAAAAATACCGCAGCTGCAGGATACTGGCAGCCTGTGGCTGGATAGTAGAATATTTTACCCATTAAACACATTTTTAAAACTTAACATAAAAATAAAACTGCAGCAGGATTTTGTCAGCCCTGTTGCTGTGTAGTAGAATATTGTACCCATTAAACAAATGTTAAACCATAATATAAAAATAAAACAGCAGCAGAATGCTGGCAGCCCTGTGGGTCGGTAGTAGAATATTGTCCCCTTGAAACAAATTTTTAAACATAATATAAAAAGCAGGATACTGGCAGGCTTTGGCTGGATAGTAGAATATTGTAACCCTTAAACACATTTTAAAATCTTAATATAAAAATAAAAGAGCTGCAGGATGTTGTTAGGCTTATGGCTGTGTAGTAGAATATTGTAACAATTAACCTAATTTTTAAAATGTAAATTAAATCTAAAACAGCATCAGGATGCTGGCAGCTCTGTGGCTGGGTAGTACAATATTAAACCCATTAAACAAATTAAAAAAAAGTAATATAAAAATAAAAACCAGGAGAATACAGGGAGCCTTGTACCTGGGAAGCAGAATGTTGTACCCATTAAACAATTTTTAAAATTTAATATAAAAAGAAAATGTCAGTATGCTGGCAACCCTGTAGCTAGGTAGTAGAATATTGTTCACATTAAACAAATTTTTAAAACTTTATATAAAAATAAAGCAACAGCAGGATGCTGGCAGCTTTATGGCTGGGTAGTAGAATATTTTTCCCATTAAACACATTTTTACAACTTAATATAAAAACAAACAAGCAGCAGGATGCTGGCAGCTTTGTGGCTGGGTAGTAGAATATTGTACTTGTTAAAGAAATTTTCAAAACTTACTATAAAAAATTACAGCAGCAGCATGCTGGCAGCCTTGTTGCTGGATAGTACAATATTATACCCATTAAACAATTTTTTAAAACTTAATATAAAAATAAAATGTCAGTATGCTGGGAACCCTGTTGCTAGGTAGTACAATATTGTTCACATTAAACAAATTTTTAAAACTTAATATAAAAATAAAGCAACAGCAGGATGCTGGCAGCTCTATGGCTGGGTAGTAGAATATTTTTCCCATTAAACACAGTTTTACAACTTAATATAAAAATAAAACAACAGCAGGATGCTTGCAGCTCTGTGGCTAGGTAGAAGCATATTTGACCCATTCAAAATATTTAAAAATGTAATATAAAAATAAAACAGCAGTAGGATCCTGTCAGCCTTGTTGTAATGATTAAAGATATTTTAAAAATTTAATATTAAAAAAATGGCAGCAGGATGCTGGCAGCCCTGAAGCTGGATAGTACTATTTTGTACTCGTTAAACTAAATTTTAAAACTTAATATAAAAATAAAACAGCAGCAGAATGCTGGCATCCTTGTGTCTGGGTAGTAGAGTATTGTGGCAAATAAACAACATTTTAAAACTTAATATAAAAATAAAGCAGCTGAAGGATGCTGGCAGCCCTGTGGCTGGATTGCAGGATATTGTAGCCATTAAACAAAATTTTAAAACTTCATAAAAAAATAAAACATCAGACGGAGATTATCAGCCCTGTATCTGTGTAATAAGATATTGTACCCACTAAACAATTTTTTAAAACTTAATATAAAAATAAAACATAAGCAGGATGCTGGCAGCCCTCTTGCTGGGTAGTAGAATATCCTACCTATTAAACAATTTTTAACATTTAATATAAAAATAAAGCAACAGCAGGATGCTGTCAGCACTGTGGCTGGGTAGTAGAATAGTGTACCTGTTAAACATTTTTTTTTTAAACTTGATAAAAAAATAAAACAACAGCTGGATGCTGGTTGCCCTGTGGCTGGGTAGTAGAATATTGTACTCATTAAACACATTTTTAAAACTTAATATAAGCATAAATCAGCAGCAGGATGTTGTCAGCCCTGTGGGTGGGTAGCAGAATATTGTACCCATGAAACACATTTTTAAACATAATATAAAAAAACAGCAGCAGGATACTGGCAGCCTGTGGCTAGATAGTAGAATATTGTACCCATTAAACAAATTATTAAAACTTAATATAAAAAGAAAACAGCAGCAGGATACTGGGAGCCATGTGGCTGGGTAGCAGAATATTGTACACATTAAACAAATTTTTAAAACTTAATATAAACATAAAATGTCAGGATGCTGGGAACCCTCTGGCTACGTAGTAGAATATAGTACACATTAAACAAATTTTCAAAACTTAATATAAATAAAACAGCAGTAGGACGATGGCAGCCTTGTGGCTGGGTAGTAGAATATTGTACTCATTAAACAAATTTTAAAAACTTAATATAAAAAATAACAGCAGATGGATGCTGTCATCCTTGTGTCTCACTAGTAGTGTTTTGTGGCAAATAAACAACATTTTAAACTTTAATATAAAAATAAAGCAGCAGATGGATGCTGACAGCCCTGTGGCTGGATTGTAGAATATTGCAGCCATTAAACAAAATTTTAAAACTTCATAAAAAATAAAACATCAGAAGGAGATTGTCAGCCCTGTATCTGTGTAGAAAGATATTGTACCCACTAAACATTTTTTTAAAACTTAATATAAGAATAAAACAGCAGTGGGATGCTGGCAACCCTGTGGGTGGGTAGTAGAATATTGTAGCCATTAAACATTTTTATATAAGCTTAATATAAAAATAAAACAACAGCAGAATGCTGGCAGTCCTCTGGATGGGTAGAAGAATATTGTATCCATTAAACATTTTTTTAAAACGTAATATAAAAATAAAACAATGGCAGGATACTGAGAGTCATAGGGCTTGCTACTAGAATATTGTACACAATTAACAAAATTTTAAAACTTAATATAAAATGAAACAGCAGCAGAATGTTGTCAGCGGCTCTGTGTCTGGGTAGTAGAATATTGTACCCATTAAACAATTTTTTACAATTTAATATAGAAATAAAACAGCAGCAGGATGATGGCAGCCCTGTGTGTATGTAGTAGAATATTGTACACATAAAACACATTTATAAACATAAAATAAAAATATAGCAGCTGCAGGATACTGGCAGCCTGTGGCTGGATAGTAGAATATTTTACCCATTAAACACATTTTTAAAACTTAACATAAAAATAAAACAGCAGCAGAATGCTGGCAGCCCTGTTGCTGTGTAGTAGAATATTGTACCCCTTGAAACACATTTTTAAAACTTAACATAAAAATAAAACAGCAGCAGAATGCTGGCAGCCCTGTTGCTGTGTAGTAGAATATTGTACCCCTTGAAACAAATTTTTAAACATAATATAAAAAGCAGGATACTGGCAGGCTTTGGCTGGATAGTAGAATATTGTAACCCTTAAACACATTTTAAAATCTTAATATAAAAATAAAAGAGCTGCAGGATGTTGTTAGGCTTATGGCTGTGTAGTAGAATATTGTAACAATTAACCTAATTTTTAAAATGTAAATTAAATCTAAAACAGCATCAGGATGCTGGCAGCTCTGTGGCTGGGTAGTACAATATTAAACCCATTAAACAAATTAAAAAAAAGTAATATAAAAATAAAAACCAGGAGAATACAGGGAGCCTTGTACCTGGGAAGCAGAATGTTGTACCCATTAAACAATTTTTAAAATTTAATATAAAAAGAAAATGTCAGTATGCTGGCAACCCTGTAGCTAGGTAGTAGAATATTGTTCACATTAAACAAATTTTTAAAACTTTATATAAAAATAAAGCAACAGCAGGATGCTGGCAGCTTTATGGCTGGGTAGTAGAATATTTTTCCCATTAAACACTTTTTTACAACTTAATATAAAAACAAAACAGCAGCAGGATGCTGGCAGCTTTGTGGCTGGGTAGTAGAATATTGTACTCATTAAACAAATTTTTCAAACTTACTATAAAAAAATTACAGCAGCAGCATGCTGACAGCCTTGTTGCTGGATAGTAGAATATTATACCCATTAAACAATTTTTTAAAACTTAATATAAAAATAAAATGTCAGTATGCTGGGAACCCTGTTGCTAGGTAGTACAATATTGTTCACATTAAACAAATTTTTAAAACTTAATATAAAAATAAAGCAACAGCAGGATGCTGGCAGCTCTATGGCTGGGTAGTAGAATATTTTTCCCGTTAAACACAGTTTTACAACTTAATATAAAAATAAAACAACAGCAGGATGCTTGCAGCTCTGTGGCTAGGTAGTAGCATATTTGACCCATTAAAAATATTTAAAAATGTAATATTAAAATAAAACAGCAGTAGGATCCTGTCAGCCTTGTTGTAATGATTAAAGATATTTTAAAAATTTAATATTAAAAAAATGGAGCAGGATGCTGGCAGCCCTGAAGCTGGATAGTACTATGTTGTACTTGTTAAACTAAATTTTAAAACTTAATATAAAAATAAAACAGCAGCAGAATGCTGGCATCCTTGTGTCTGGGTAGTAGAGCATTGTGGCAAATAAACAACATTTTAAAACTTAATATAAAAATAAAGCAGCTGAAGGATGCTGGCAGCCCTGTGGCTGGATTGCAGGATATTGTAGCCATTAAACAAAATTTTAAAACTTCATAAAAAAATAAGACATCAGACGGAGATTATCAGCCCTGTATCTGTGTAATAAGATATTGTACCCACTAAACAATTTTTTAAAACTTAATATAAAAATAAAACAGAAGCAGGATGCTGGCAGCCCTGTTGCTGGGTAGTAGAATATCCTACCTATTAAACAATTTTTAACATTTAATATAAAAATAAAGCAACAGCAGGATGCTGTCAGCCCTGTGGCTGGGTAGTAGAATATTGTACCTGTTAAACATTTTTTTTAAACTTGATAAAAAAATAAAACATCAGCTGGATGCTGGTTGCCCTGTGGCTGGGTAGTAGAATATTGTACTCATTAAACACATTTTTAAAACTTAATATAAGCATAAATCAGCAGCAGGATGTTGTCAGCCCTGTGGGTGGGGAGCAGAATATTGTACCCATGAAACACATTTTTAAACATAATATAAAAAAAACAGCAGCAGGATACTGGCAGCCTGTGGCTAGATAGTAGAATATTGTACCCATTAAACAAATTATTAAAACTTAATATAAAAAGAAAACAGCAGCAGGATACTGGGAGCCATGTGGCTGGGTAGCAGAATATTGTACCCATTAAACAAATTTTTAAAACTTAATATAAAAATAAAATGTCAGGATGCTGGGAACCCTCTGGCTATGTAGTAGAATATAGTACACATTAAACAAATTTTCAAAACTTAATATAAATAAAACAGCAGTAGGACGATGGCAGCCTTGTGGCTGGGAAGTAGAATATTGTACTCATTAAACAAATTTTAAAAACTTAATATAAAAAATAACAGCAGATGAATGCTGTCATCCTTGTGTCTCACTAGTAGTGTTTTGTGGCAAATAAACAACATTTTAAACTTTAATATAAAAATAAAGCAGCAGATGGATGCTGACAGCCCTGTGGCTGGATTGTAGAATATTGTAGCCATTATACAAAATTTTAAAACTTCATAAAAAATAAAACATCAGAAGGATGCTGTCAGCCCTGTATCTGTGTAGTAGAATATTATACCCATTAAACATTTTTTTTAAAACTTAATATAAAAATAAAACAGCAGCAGTATGCTGCCAACCCTGTGGGTGGGTAGAAGAATATTGTATCCATTAAACATTTTTTTAAAACGTAATATAAAAATAAAACAACGGCAGGATACTGAGAGTCATAGGGCTTGCTACTAGAATATTGTACACAATTAACAAAATTTTAAAACTTAATGTAAAATAAAACAGCAGCAGAATGTTGTCATCAGCTCTGTGTCTGGATAGTAGAATAGTGTACCCATTAAACAAATTTTTACAACTTAATATAAAAATAATTCAGCAGCAGGATGATGGCAGCCCTGTGTGTATGTAGTAGAATATTGTACCCATAAAACACATTTTTAAACATAAAATAAAAATATAGCAGCTGCAGGATACTGGCAGCATGGGGCTGGATAGTAGAATATTTTACCCATTAAACACATTTTTAAAACTTAACATAAAAATAAAACTGTAGCATGATGTTGTCAGCCCTGTTGCTGTGTAGTAGAATATTGTACCCATTAAAAAAATGTTAAACCATAATATAAAAATAAAACAGCAGCAGAATGCTGGCAGTCCTGAGGGTCGGTAGTAGAATATTGTACCCTTGAAACAAATTTTTAAACATAATATAAAAAGCAGGATACTGGCAGCCTTTGGCTGGATAGTAGAATATTGTAACCTTTAAACACATTTTAAAATCTTAATATAAAAATAAAAGAGCTGCAGGATGTTGTTAGGCTTATGGCTGTGTAGTAGAATATTGTAAACATTAACCTAATTTCTAAAATGTAAAATCAAACTAAAACAGCATCAGGATGCTGGCAGCACTGTGGCTGGATAGTACAATATTAAACCCATTAAACAAATTAAAAAAAACTAATATAAAAATAAAAACCAGGAGAATACAGGGAGCCTTGTACCTGGGAAGCAGAATGTTGTACCCATTAAACAATTTTTAAAATTTAATATAAAAAGAAAATGTCAGTATGCTGGCAACCCTGTAGCTAGGTAGTAGAATGTTGTTCACATTAAACAAATGTTTAAAACTTTATATAAAAATAAAGCAACAGCAGGATGCTGGCAGCTTTATGGCTGGATAGTAGAATATTTTTCCCATTAAACACATTTTTACAACTTAATATAAAAACAAAACAGCAGCAGGACGCTGGCAGCTTTGTGGCTGGGTAGTAGAATGTTGAACTCATTAAACAGATTTTTAAAACTTAATATAAAAAATTTACAGCAGCAGCATGCTGGCAGCCCTGTTGCTGGATAGTAGAATATTATACCCATTAAACAAATTTTTAAAACTTAATATAAAAATAAAATGTCAGTATGCTGGGAACCCTGTTGCTAGGTAGTACAATATTGTTCACATTAAACAAATTTTTAAAACTTAATATAAAAATAAAGCAACAGTAGGATGCTGTCAGTCCTCTGGATGGGTAGAAGAATATTGTATCCATTAAACATTTTTTTAAAACGTAATATAAAAATAAAACAATGGCAGGATACTGTCAGTCATAGGGCTTGCTACTAGAATATTGTACACAATTAACAAAATTTTAAAACTTAATATAAAATAAAACAGCAGCAGAATGTTGTCAGCAGCCCTGTGTCTGGGTAGTAGAATAGTGTACCCATTAAACAAATTTTTACAACTTAATATAAAAATAATTCAGCAGCAGGATGATGGCAGCCCTGTGTGTGTGTAGTAGAATATTGTACCCATAAAACACATTTTTAAACATAAAATAAAAATATAGCAGCTGCAGGATACTGGCAGCATGGGGCTGGATAGTAGAATATTTTACCCATTAAACACATTTTTAAAACTTAACATAAAAATAAAACTGTAGCAGGATGTTGTCAGCCCTGTTGCTGTGTAGTAGAATATTGTACCCATTAAAAAAATGTTAAACCATAATATAAAAATAAAACAGCAGCAGAATGCTGGCAGTCCTGTGGGTCGGTAGTAGAATATTGTACCCTTGAAACAAATTTTTAAACATAATATAAAAAGCAGGATACTGGCAGCCTTTGGCTGGATAGTAGAATATTGTAACCTTTAAACACATTTTAAAATCTTAATATAAAAATAAAAGAGCTGCAGGATGTTGTTAGGCTTATGGCTGTGTAGTAGAATATTGTAAACATTAACCTAATTTCTAAAATGTAAAATCAACCTAAAACAGCATCAGGATGCTGGCAGCTCTGTGGCTGGATAGTACAATATTAAACCCATTAAACAAATTAAAAAAAAAGTAATATAAAAATAAAAACCAGGAGAATACAGGGAGCCTTGTACCTGGGAAGCAGAATGTTGTACCCATGAAACAATTTTTAAAATGTAATATATAAAGAAAATGTCAGTATGCTGGCAACCCTGTAGCTAGGTAGTTGAATATTGTTCACATTAATCAAATTTTTAAAACTTTATATAAAAATAAAGCCACAGCAGGATGCTGGCAGCTTTATGGCTGGGTAGTAGAATATTTTTCCCAATAAACACTTTTTTACAACTTAATATAAAAATAAAACAGCAGCAGGATGCTGGCAGCTTTGTGGCTGGGTAGTAGAATATTGTACTCATTAAACAAATTTTTAAAACTTACTATAAAAAAACTACAGCAGCAGCAGCATGCTGGCAACCTTGTTGCTGGATAGTAGAATATTATACCCATTAAACAATTTTTTAAAACTTAATATAAAAATAAAATGTCAGTATGCTGGGAACCCTGTTGCTAGTAGTACAATATTGTTCACATTAAACAAATTTTTAAAACTTAATATAAAAAATAACAGCAGATGGATGCTGTCATCCTTGTATCTCACTAGTAGTGTTTTGTGGCAAATAAACAACATTTTAAACTTTAATATAAAAATAAAGCAGCAGAAGGATGCCGACAGCCCTGTGGCTGGATTGTAGAATATTGTAGCCATTAAACAAAATTTTAAAACTTCATAAAAAATAAAACATCTGAAGGAGATTGTCAGCCCTGTATCTGTGTAGTAAGATATTGTACCCACTAAACATTTTTTTTAAACTTAATATAAGAATAAAACAGCAGTGGGATGCTGGCAACCCTGTGGGTGGGTAGTAGAATATTGTAGCCATTAAACATTTTTATATAAGCTTAATATAAAAATAAAACAACAGCAGGATGCTGGCTGTCCTCTGGATGGGTAGAAGAATATTGTATCCATTAAACATTTTTTTAAAACGTAATATAAAACTAAAACAACAGCAGGATACTGTCAGTCATAGGGCTTGCTACTAGAATATTGTACACAATTAACAAAATTTTAAAACTTAATATAAAATAAAACAGCAGGAGAATGTTGTCAGTGGCCCTGTTTCTGGGTAGTAGCATATTGTACCCATTAAACAAATTTTTACAACGTAGTAAAATATTGTACCCATAAAACACATTAATAAACATAAAATAAAAATACCGCAGCAGGATACTGGCAGCCTGTGGCTGGATAGTAGAATATTTTACCCATTAAACACATTTTTAAAACTTAACATAAAAATAAAACTGCAGCAGGATTTTGTCAGCCCTGTTGCTGTGTAGTAGAATATTGTACCCATTAAACAAATGTTAAACCATAATATAAAAATAAAACAGCAGCAGAATGCTGGCAGCCCTGTGGGTCGGTAGTAGAATATTGTCCCCTTGAAACAAATTTTTAAACATAATATAAAAAGCAGGATACTGGCAGGCTTTGGCTGGATAGTAGAATATTGTAACCCTTAAACACATTTTAAAATCTTAATATATAAAATAAAAGAGCTGCAGGATGTTGTTAGGCTTATGGCTGTGTAGTAGAATATTGTAACAATTAACCTAATTTTTAAAATGTAAATTAAATCTAAAACAGCATCAGGATGCTGGCCGCCCTGTGGCTGGGTAGTACAATGATAAACCCATTAAACAAATTAAAAAAAAGTAATATAAAAATAAAAACCAGGAGAATACAGGGAGCCTTGTACCTGGGAAGCAGAATGTTGTACCCATTAAACAATTTTTAAAATTTAATATAAAAAGAAAATGTCAGTATGCTGGCAACCCTGTAGCTAGGTAGTAGAATATTGTTCACATTAAACAAATTTTTAAAACTTTATATAAAAATAAAGCAACAGCAGGATGCTGGCAGCTTTATGGCTGGGTAGTAGAATATTTTTCCCATTAAACACTGTTTTACAACTTAATATAAAAACAAACAAGCAGCAGGATGCTGGCAGCTTTGTGGCTGGGTAGTAGAATATTGTACTCGTTAAAGAAATTTTCAAAACTTACTATAAAAAATTACAGCAGCAGCATGCTGGCAGCCTTGTTGCTGGATAGTACAATATTATACCCATTAAACAATTTTTTAAAACTTAATATAAAAATAAAATGTCAGTATGCTGGGAACCCTGTTGCTAGGTAGTACAATATTGTTCACATTAAACAAATTTTTAAAACTTAATATAAAAATAAAGCAACAGCAGGATGCTGGCAGCTCTATGGCTGGGTAGTAGAATATTTTTCCCATTAAACACAGTTTTACAACTTAATATAAAAATTAAACAACAGCAGGATGCTTGCAGCTCTGTGGCTAGGTAGTAGCATATTTGACCCATTAAACAAATTTTAAAAATGTAACATAAAAATAAAACAGCAGTAATCCTGTCAGCCTTGTTGTAATGATTAAAGATATTTTAAAAATTTAATATTAAAAAAATGGCAGCAGGATGCTGGCAGCCCTGAAGCTGGATAGTACTATTTTGTACCCATTCAACTAAATTTTAAAACTTAATATAAAAATAAAGCAGCAGCAGGATGCTGGCATCCTTGTGTCTGGGTAGTAGAGTATTGTGGCAAATAAACAAAATTTTAAAACTTAATATAAAAGTAAAGCAGCTGAAAGATGCTGGCAGCCCTGTGGCTGGATTGCAGAATATTGTAGCCATTAAACAAAATTTTAAAACTTCATAAAAAATAAAACATCAGGATGCTGGCAGCCCTGTATCTGTGTAATAAGATATTGTACCCACTAAAAAAATTTTTAAAACTTAATATAAAAATAAAACAGAAGCAGGATGCTAGCAGCCCTGTTGCTGGGTAGTAGAATATCCTACCTATTAAACAATTTTTAACATTTAATATAAAAATAAAGCAACAGCAGGATGCTGTCAGCCCTGTGGCTGGGTAGTAGAATATTGTACCTGTTAAACAATTTTTTTAAAACTTGATAAAAAAATAAAACAACAGCAGGATGCTGGTAGCCCTGTGGCTGGGTAGTAGAATATTGTACTCATTAAACACATTTTTAAAACTTAATATAAGCATAAATCAGGAGCAGGATGTTGTCAGCCCTCTGGGTGGGTAGCAGAATATTGTACCCATGAAACAAATTTTTAAACATAATATAAAAAAAAAACAGCAGCAGGATATTGGCAGCCTGTGGCTAGGTAGTAGAATATTGTACCCATTAAACAAATTATTAAAACTTAATATAAAAAGAAAACAGCAGCAGGATACTGGGAGCCATGTGGCTGGGTAGCAGAATATTGTACCCATTAAAACATTTTTAAAACTTAATATAAAAATAAAATATCAGGATGCTGGGAACCCTCTGGCTACATTCTAGAATATAGTACACATTAAACAAATTTTCAAAACTTAATATAAATAAAACAGCAGTAGGACGATGGCAGCCTTGTGGTTGGGTAGTAGAATATTGTACTCATTAAACAAATTTTTAAAACTTAATATAAAAAATAACAGCAGATGGATGCTGTCATTCTTGTGTCTCACTAGTAGTGTTTTGTGGCAAATAAACAACATTTTAAACTTTAATATAAAAAATAAAGCAGCAGATGGATGCCGACAGCCCTGTGGCTGGATTGTAGAATATTGTAGCCATTAAACAAAATTTTAAAACTTCATAAAAAATAAAACATCAGAAGGAGATTGTCAGCCCTGTATCTGTGTAGAAAGATATTGTACCCACTAAACATTTTTTTAAAACTTAATATAAGAATAAAACAGCAGTGGGATGCTGGCAACCCTGTGGGTGGGTAGTAGAATATTGTAGCCATTAAACATTTTTATATAAGCTTAATATAAAAATAAAACAACAGCAGAATGCTGGCAGTCCTCTGGATGGGTAGAAGAATATTGTATCCATTAAACATTTTTTTAAAACGTAATATAAAAATAAAACAACGACAGGATCCTGTCAGTCATAGGGCTTGCTACTAGAATATTGTACACAATTAACAAAATTTTAAAACTTAATATAAAATAAAACAGCAGCAGAATGTTGTCAGCGGCCCTGTGTCTGGGTAGTAGAATATTGTACCCATTAAACAATTTTTTACAACTTAATATAGAAATAAAACAGCAGCAGGATGATGGCAACCCTGTGTGTATGTAGTAGAATATTGTACCCATAAAACACATTTTTAAACATAAAATAAAAATATAGCAGCTGCCGGATACTGGCAGCCTGTGGCTGGATAGTAGAATATTTTACCCATTAAACACATTTTTAAAACTTAACATAAAAATAAAACTGCAGCAGGATGTTGTCAGCCCTGTTGCTGTGTAGTAGAATATTGTACCCATTAAACAAATGCTAAACCATAATATAAAAATAAAACAGCAGCAGAATGCTTGAAACAAATTTTTAAACATAATATAAAAAGCAGGATACTGGCAGCCTTTGGCTGGATAGTAGAATATTGTAACCCTTAAACACATTTTAAAATCTTAATATAAAAATAAAAGAGCTGCAGGATGTTGTTAGGCTTATGGCTGTGTAGTAGAATATTGTAACCATTAACCTAATTTTTAAAATGTAAAATAAAACTAAAACAGCATCAGGATGCTGGCAGCTCTGTGGCTGGGTAGTACAATATTAAACCCATTAAACAAATTAAAAAAAAGTAATATAAAAATAAAAACCAGGAGAATACAGGGAGCCTTGTACCTGGGAAGCAGAATGTTGTACCCATTAAACAATTTTTAAAATTTAATATAAAAAGAAAATGTCAGTATGCTGGCAAACCTGTAGCTAGGTAGTAGAATATTGTTCACATTAAACAAATTTTTAAAGCTTTATATAAAAATAAAGCAACAACAGTATTCTGACAGCTTTATGGCTGAGTAGTAGAATATTTTTCCCATTAAACACATTTTTACAACTTAATATAAAAACAAAACAGCAGCAGGATGCTGGCAGCTTTGTGGCTGGGTAGTAGAATATTGTACTCATTAAACACATTTTTAAAACTTAATATAAAAAAATTACAGCAGCAGCATGCTGGCAGCCCTGTTGCTGGATAGTAGAATATTATACCCATTAAACAATTTTTTAAAACTTAATATAAAAATAAAATGGCAGTATGCTGGGAACCCTGTTGCTAGGTAGTACAATATTGTTCACATTAAACAAATTTTTAAAACTTAATATAAAAATAAAGCAACATCAGGATGCTGGCAGCTCTATGGCTGGGTAGTAGAATATTTTTCCCATTAAACACAGTTTTACAACTTAATATAAAAATAAACAACAGCAGGATGCTTGCAGCTCTGTGGCTAGGTAGTAGCATATTGTACCTGTTAAACAAATTTGCCAAACTTAATATAAAAATAAAACAGCAGTGTCAGCCCTTTTGTAATGATTAAAGATATTTTAAAAAATTTAATATAAAAAAATGGAGCAGGATGCTGGCAGCCCTGAAGCTAGGTAGTAGCATATTGTACCTGTTAAACAAATTTGCCAAACTTAATATAAAAATAAAACAGCAGCAGGATGCTGGCATCCTTGTGTCTGGGTAGTAGAGTATTTTGGCAAATAAACACATTAAACAAATTTTTAAAGCTTAATATAATAGTAAAACAGCAGCAGGATGCTGGCAGCTCTGTGGCTGGGTAGTAGCATATTGTACCTATTAGACAAATATTTAAAATTAATATGAAAATAAAAGAGAAGCAGGATGCTGGCAGCCCTGTATCTGGGTAGGAGAATATTTACCCACTAAACAAGTTTTTAAATTTAATATAAAAATAAAACAACAGTATGATGCTGGTATCCCTGTGGCTAGGTAGTAGAATATTGTACCCATTAAACACATTTTTAAAACTTAATATAAAAATAAAACAGCGGCAGGATGTTGTCAGCCCTGTGGGTGGGTAGTAGAATATTGTACTCATTAAACACATTTTTAAAACTTAATATAAGCATAAATCAGCAGCAGGATGTTGTCAGCCCTGTGGGTGGGTAGTAGAATATTGTACCCATGAAACAAATTTTTAAACATAATATAAAAAAAACAGCAGCAGGATACTGGCAGCCTGTGGCTAGATAGTAGAATATTGTACCCATTAAACAAATTATTAAAACTTAATATAAAAATAAAACAGCAGCAGGATACTGGGAGCCATGTGGCTGGGTAGCAGAATATTGTACCCATTAAACAAATTTTTAAAACTTAATATAAAAATAAAATGTCAGGATGCTGGGAACCCTCTGGCTATGTAGTAGAATATAGTACACATTAAACAAATTTTCAAAACTTAATATAAATAAAACAGCAGTAGGACGATGGCAGCCTTGTGGCTGGGAAGTAGAATATTGTACTCATTAAACAAATTTTAAAAACTTAATATAAAAAATAACAGCAGATGAATGCTGTCATCCTTGTGTCTCACTAGTAGTGTTTTGTGGCAAATAAACAACATTTTAAACTTTAATATAAAAATAAAGCAGCAGATGGATGCTGACAGCCCTGTGGCTGGATTGTAGAATATTGTAGCCATTATACAAAATTTTAAAACTTCATAAAAAATAAAACATCAGAAGGAGATTGTCAGCCCTGTATCTGTGTAGAAAGATATTGTACCCACTAAACATTTTTTTAAAACTTAATATAAGAATAAAACAGCAGTGGGATGCTGGCAACCCTGTGGGTGGGTAGTAGAATATTGTAGCCATTAAACATTTTTATATAAGCTTAATATAAAAATAAAACAACAGCAGAATGCTGGCAGTCCTCTGGATGGCTTGCTACTAGAATATTGTACACAATTAACAAAATTTTAAAACTTAATGTAAAATAAAACAGCAGCAGAATGTTGTCATCAGCTCTGTGTCTGGATAGTAGAATAGTGTACCCATTAAACAAATTTTTACAACTTAATATAAAAATAAAACAGCCGCAGGAAGCTGGCAGCCCTGTTGCTAGATAGTAGAATATTATACCCATTAAACACATTTTAAAACATAATATAAAAATATAGCAGCTGCAGGATACTGGCAGCATGGGGCTGGATAGCAGAATATTTTACCCATTAAACACATTTTTAAAACTTAACATAAAAATAAAACTGCAGCAGGATGCTGGCAGCCCTGAAGCTGGATAGTACTATTTTGTACCCGTTAAACAAAATTTTAAAACTTAATATAAAAATAAAACAGCGTAGTGTATAGGAGCTAGCAAGTTAGGCTGGTGCACGGCAAGAGCACTTGTTAGACCCAAAATCAGAAAAAAGGCCAGCACCAAGGAAGGTTCAAAAGTAGTTTAATAAAACTGAAACTAGACCGGTTTCAGCAGCAAGGCTTTCATCAGTAGTATAGTCAGCAAAAAGCACTTAGTCATCATCTTATATAATGTTCTTTAAGGCATCTATATGACATCACTTCCTGATAAGTCAAAAATGCAAACAAGGCAAAAGTAATTGAAAAATACAATCAAGGCAAAAGTAATTGAAAAATACATAGTTCAGTAAACAAAAAAGTTTGCCTGAGTTGCATGCATATCTCCAGATTATAATGCAAAAATCCAAAGAGACACAGTATACTGGTATATCAATCATAATAAACAAACTTAATAAAAACATACAATAAAGGGTAAATGCCCAAAATAAACCCGAAACAAAAGTCAGGTTATAGGAATTCTGGTGTTGAATACCAGCCACAGTATCCTAAAATGAGCTGAAATGCAAAACCTAAGCAATGCAACCTGATAAGAAATAAGTACATATACGTAATGCAAGTGATGGTTAATTACAAATTATAATTTATCATTTAATCCAGGAGGAAAAGCCCCCAAGTTTAATGATCCACCTTTTTCTTTGGTATTTAGGATATCATGCCAACCTGTTTTAAAAGATCGATTCCTATGATATGATCAATGATGGTGAATGTAAATTTGGCAGTGGGATGTTTGATAACATGTCTATATAGTGCATTAGTTAATCTTCTGTTTCTAATGTCACCAAGGTGTTCAGAGATCCTGACACGAAACTGTCTAGATGTTTGGCCAATATAAAATGCATGACATGTACATGTGGCAAGATAAATAATCCAGTCTGAACTGCAGTTACCAAAAACTGTATGTCATATATTTGTCCAGTGTTCCTACTAGTGAAAGAAGTAGTTTTGAAAATATAGTTACAAAACTGCAATGTCCACATGGATAAATGTCTGAAAGTTTATCTCCAGTAAGTGTTCTTTGAGTTGGAGTGTGATCCATGACCCTGGTTTTTTTTATAGTGTGAAAATAGATTCCCTAAAGTTTTGCCTTTCCTATAGGAAAAATAACATCGTTCTCCGAGATAATCTTCCAACAATGGATGAGAATTCAATATATTCCAGTGAGTATTAATAATATTTACTAAATTGGCACTATTCCTGCCATAAGTGGTGACAAATCTACATACATCTGATTCCTCATTATGAGTTTTAGTATTGTATTGGAGAAGAGAATCCCTAGATTTAGCATTACTAAATTGGACTGCTGACTCAATAGTACGAGTGGAATAACCTCTGGACAAAAATCTCTTGGTTAGATCCATTTGATGACTCTGAAGATCATCCACTGAGGAACAAATCCTTTTCATCCGCACAAACTCTGATTTCGGTATGTTCCGAATAATATGTTTCGGATGAAAACTATCAGCATGTAGAAGGGTATTATATTGTGAGAATTTTCTGTGTACGGACGTTCTAAGAGTGTTATCCTCCTGTCAAATTAAATTGACATCCAAATAACTGATTGCACTCCAATTATATTCCACAGTGAATTCGATACCCCAGATGTTCCCATTCAAATGTTGAATAAATTCCTGGAGGTATTCCTCACCTCCTTTCCATATAAGCCAACAGTCGTCCAGGTATCTTCTCCATATATCAATCTCAGGTAGATATATGTTGTGCAAAGGGTCATATAAAATCATATCTTCCATGTAGCCCATAAAAAGATCAGCATAGATGGGTGCAAAGGATGCACCCATAGCCGTACCCTGTAGTTGCCAATAGCAGTTTTGTTGGAAATAAAAAACATTTTTAGTTAGAATGTGTTCAGCCATACACAACAATAAGGTGTTCATCCCTGGGGGGTATAAATTGGTTTTATTTAGCCAGTATTCCAAGGCATTAATACCCACCCAATGAGGGATGCTGGTATAAAGCGAGGATACATCAAGGGTACACATAAGCCATTCAGGGTCCAATTGAGACTCGGAGACTATCTGCAAAATTTCAGTCGTGTCCTTGATTCTTGCTCTAACACATGTTAACAGTGGTTTCAATTTTTCAGTTAGAAAAACAGACAAGGGTTCAGTGAGTGACCCAATGCCAGATACAATCGGTCTGCCTGGTGGCTGATCAATGGACTTATGAATCTTAGGAAGTAGATAAAGTTGTTGTTTCATAGGATCCTTAATCAAATGAGTTTTGGTTTTATCAGAGATAATTCCAGATTCTACAGCCTTTTCCAAAAATTCATTAATTTCCAAGGCAAAACCTGGAGTAGGATCAATCTCCATTTTCATGTAATGATGATGGTTGGAAAGTTGTCTAAGACCTTCATTCACATAATACTCAGTATCCATCACCACCACCGCACCCCCTTTGTCGGCAGAAATAATAACAATATCCGTATTGTTTCTGAGTTGTGTGAGTGCTATTTGTTCCTTCCTAGACATGTTATGCTTTATAGTGTCAACAGAACCCAAATTGAAGTGTATATCCTTTATAACCGCCTGCTGGAAAACAGCAACATGTTTATCCATGTGCTCATAATGTGCTCATAATGTTAAGTCATAAAAAATAATAAATAATAAAAAATGCAACAATGCCATTATATAACTCTGTATGAAAAATATAAAGTTAATTGTGGGATGTTTGTCAGATATTAAATATTAATAATATTATATATATACACTGTCTGAAAAATGCATACACTCCATATGGAATAAATTTAATTAAATCCTACTCTAACATTTGAATAATGTGTACATTAAAAACTTAACATGCAAAAAAAAACACATTCAAAAATGGCACAAATTAATAATAAAACATTAAAAA